>NC_090932.1:305205069-305505069 GCF_040938575.1 Ambystoma mexicanum
ACCTTGCCGATTGACGGTAAGTAGAGGAGCTGCTGCCGGCTCCCTTGGAGGCACCCTGTCTGCCTCCGGAGCTCCGAAAGGACGGCCGTCGCTGTTGGAGCACCCCCAGTGCACGGGCCGTCTCCGTGTCCGTCTTGATCGCCTGAAGGGATTCATCAACCGCCTTGCCAAAAAGGTGGTTCCCATCAAAGAGCATGTCCATCCTCGTCGTCTCAGGCAAACGCCGTTGCCCAACTGACGCAAACCGGTGTCGGCGACGTCCGTAGCCACCGTAATGGCGTGGTCAGAGGCAACCTCACCTTCCTGCAAGATTTCCAGGGCCCCAGCCCTCTTGGCATCCGGAAGGAAGTCCAACAGAGGGGCGATGTTAAACCACAACTCCCCGTCGTAGCGGGCTACGATGACCAGGGCGTTGGCCGCCTTGATGGTCGTTGCTGCAGATGAGATGATCCGTCGTCCCATCGCATTCAGTTTCCTACCTTTGCCGTCCGGAGGGGAGGTTTAAGTCGAGGCCGATGCACCCCCCCCCTCCCGCTTTCTTCTTGGCCCCCGCCGAGACAACCGAGTCCGGGGTAGGGTTGCGCTCTAAGGCACAAGGGGGCAGCATCGGGGACCCGGTACTACTTCTCGTACCGGTCCCTCTTCGCACGAGCCGTGGCAGGCTTCTTGAGGAGGGCGAGCCCCTCATCCCAGATGTCATCAAGAAGCAGTACGGCGAGGACCGTCTTCCTTTTAGCCTCGCGCCGCTGGTAAAGGAACCCCTCCTTTTTCTCGGGGCAGAGCTGGAAGAGCTCGGATGCCCTGGAGATCATTGCATGGAAGGATCCAATCTCGTTGGACGGGGACGCCCGGGCAAGGGGCGACACGTCCCGTCGTCACCTCCGTCGTCATCCGTACCCGTCGTAGTCGTGTCCACGCCTGTATCATCCCCGTGGGTAGTGGACCCGAGGGGGGGGGGGGGGGGGGGGGGGGGTTTGGGGCGGCGAGGCAGAGAAGGCCGCAGAGGCGGGAGAGGAGGCCTAGGATGCGTCCTCCTCTTAGGCGGTGGGGCTCCCCGAAGGTCCTGGCTCCGGATCCTCTGTCGGGTCTGGCTCAGGCTCCTCCGTCGGGGGAAGGGGCAACCTAGACCTTATCTCCGAGCAGAAGGACTGGATGGCTGACAAAATGGCCGCAGAGGTGTCCTGCGGTGCCGGAAACGATGGGCACGAGGGCTCTTGAGGAGCCTCGTCTGCGTCACCGTCGCCCTCGTCGTCGCCCCTCCCGATGGGCTGTGTCTCCTCCACGACTTGGATGAGCTCCTCTTCAGAGGTCGTGTTCGTATCCACGACGGCCACCACCCCCTATCCCCCTTTTTCTAACGTGGACTTCGTGTGGGGGGGTCTTCTCGATGGGCATGAAAGACTACTCCCTCCGCGGTGGCAGGGAGACTCGAGGGCGCCTCCACTGGTGTAGCCTCCACAGGCTGAGCCAGGGCCCCGGCGACATCCTCAATCGAGGTCCTAGCAGGGTGAATCACTGCCAACGTCTTCTGTACGCCCGGGGCCTTCACCTTCGGGGGAGGGTCCGAGCCTCGCTCCCCCTCTGCCGGAGTCTTCGAGATCGACCGGGGCCTCTCCAGAAGCTTCGCCGGGTTCTCGGACTTCCTCTTACCCGAGCCAGAGCGTTGGCTCGTGGTCGATGGCGCCGGGGAGGGTGCGCCCTGCCTGGCAGCCAAGGAGCCAGACCGTTCGGTGCTCCCGGTGCCCGCGGTGCTTAGCCTTTTGTTGGGCCCCCGTCGCCCTCACAAGACCGCTCGGACGACTTCTTCTCGCCTGGCGGGCTCTTACCTTCCAGCCAGTTGGCGAGACGGAGGTGGCGATCCTTCATGGTCCGCTCCGACATGTTTCCACAAAACGTGCAGTCCGTTCCCTTGTGCGTCTTGTCCTCATGGAGACAGAGGCATAACAAATGCTCGTCCTCCTTGAAAACGTTCTGAAGCTGGCATCCAGGGCAGGTTCTGAATAGCTTCCCGGGCGTCAAGCTCCCTTTCTCCTCGGCCATGTCCGGGGTAGGCCTCGGAACTTCTGGAATCCTCCAAAAGCGTAACTTGACAAAATCTTCACCCTTGAGGGGTGTAGAAAACTCTGAAACGGATCCCCGTTGATCGGAAGTAGAAACGGTGGAGCTTGAGGCTTTTAACAGAAAAAAAAAAAGAAAATCTCCTGAAAAGAGCACGAAAACGCAGCAAAAGCTTGAGAGCTAAGCACGAGGACTCCCAACACTTGAACGTGCAGTAAAAATCTGAGGATGGCTGCCAAGGGAGGGGCTTAGGGAGAGGGCAGTCATTGGCTGGGGGCAGTATAACCCAGAGACCAGTGATTGGTTACCACTGAGAAAGACAGATCAGAAACGAAACTGATACCGAGGATTCCCGGCCTGACAGGGAATATTCATGAGCATGTGAATCCATTCCAGACCCCATGCTGGAGAAAAGGGGCTACTAATTAACCACCCCCTCCCCCCAAGCACCCCACTAAAATGGGGTGTGCTGGACCTATGAAGAGAAAAGGTAAGGAACAAGTTACTTACACTGTTGTCAATGGGTCTGGCATGGATTCACATGCTCATGAATATTCCCCGTCAGGCTGGGAATCCTCGGTAATGAAAGAAAAAAAAAAAAAAAATGTTTCTGAACTGTCTTTCTACTAATAACCAATCACTGGTCTCTGGGTCATACTGCCCCCAGCCAGTGACTCCCCTCTACCCAAGCCCATCCTCTGGGAGCCATCCTCAGATTTGGTAGCACGTAAAGTGGCAGTAGGACCATGAGAAGAGCCGCAGAGGGGCAGGCGGGAGGTTCGCATGTGAATCCATGCTAGACCCATGCTGGAGAACAAGTTACAGGTACGTAACTTGTTCCTTCTCTGGCATGGATTCACATGCCCATGAATACAAGAATACATAGCAGTAAACATGCACAACCACGGGAGGTGGCAAGGCTCAACATTAAGCATCTCTTACCTCCTTCACCAGGCTCATCTTCAAGCGAACAGGTTGCGCAAGCACTGCTTGGCCGACTCTGGAGTCCCGGTCAACGCAGTAGAATTTCATGAAGGTGTGCGCCGACCTCCACGTAGCTGCCCTGCAGATGTCCAGCAGGGGCACACCAGACAGAAGGCCGTAGTAGCAGCGGTCACCCTGGCCGAATGAGCAACAGTTTGCCAACCGGTGACAGTGCATGATGCAGCCGGAGAGCCATCTGGAAATGGAAGCCTTGGAGAGGGCCTTCCCTTGGTTCACAGGGCCAAAGTTCACAAACAGCTGAGGTCTTCCGGAAACTCTGTGCGGTCCACGTAGAACTTCAGCGCTCTAACCACAACAAGCGAGTGCAAAGTCCTCTCAGCCGGCGACGGGAAGAAACAAGCAACACCAAGGGCTCATTGAGGTGGAAGTCCAACGGCACCTTGGGCATAAAGGAGGGGTGCGTCGTCAGCACTACCCTCGTCTGGTGGGATGTCAGGTACAGCGGTTTACAGAAGAGGGCCTTGATCTCTCCCACTTGTCGTGCAGAGGTGATGGTCACAAGAAACGATGTCTTCCACAATAGAAATTTCAGAGGTGCCGAATGCAAAGGCTCGAATGGCGGGCCCATTAGCCTGGTCAGCACCACGTTGAGCTCCCACGCCGGAGCGAGCGAACAGTCCTTTCATGAACTCCTTCACCAGGCAGTGGGACCACAGTGATGACCGCCCTAGAGTTCTGGTGTAGCGGGAGATAGCCACCAGATGAATTTTGATGGAGGCATGTGCCAACCCTGTCTTGGCCAGCAACAGCAAGTACGGCAGCACTTGAGGGGCCATAATCCATAGAGGGTTGATCTGTGCACGGCACCAGACAGAGAACCTCTTCCACTTAGGTCCATAGCACTTAAGAGTCGATGACGCCCTGGCAAGTACCTCCTTGCAGTCCACCGGGATATCGTAGCCTTCAAACTCTAGTGCTGTGTCGTGATGCAGGATCGCGCCTCCTTCCCTGTTGAGAAGATCCAAGTCTGCCTGAAGCTTGACTGGAGGGGGACGCGACACGTCCAGAAGGTCCGGGAACCATATCTGCCTCGGCCATGCCGGAGCGAAGAGGATCATCCTGCACCGGGACCATCTGAGTTGACTGATGAGTTGCTGCAGGAAGAGAGGGGGGGGGGGGGTGCATAGTGGAACAGGCCGTTCCAGGGGGGAACGAGAATACCACCCCCCCCCCCCATGCTCCCCGGCTGGGGAAACCTGCTGGCGAACCTCCGGCACTTGGTGTTCGTCGCGAACAGATAGATATGGGGACTGACCCATCATCGGAATAGAAGATGTAGATCCTGCCAAAGCTCCCACTCGTGACAAGAGCACAGCTCCCTGCTGAGTGAGTCAGCGACGGTGCTCCTGCCAGGTGAAAGGAGTACCAGAGGTACATGGGACCGGAATCTGGTGCTTCTTCTCGTACCAGTCTCCCTTCGCAGGGGCCGTGGACGGGTTCTTCAGAAGGGACAGCCCCACGTCCCAGATGTCGTCCAACAGCGGGACCGAGAGTACAGTCTTCCTTTTGGCCTCGGTGATACAGGAATCCCTCCTTCTGCTCTTCGGGGCATAGCTGGAAGAGCTCCGAAGAGCTCAGAGGCCGTGGTGATCATGGCGTGAAAGCCAATTTCGTCAGGAGGGGGCGATGTGAGATCTGTTCCGTCTCAGCCGTCGTCCGTCCCCACTGTCCGTCTCATCCCTCGGCCGTCCCCACTGTCCGTCTCATCCCTCGGCAGAGGGGATGGAGGTGAAGGATGGAAAGGAGGGGGTGGACGGACTCTCCACCGCTTGGCTGGAGGACTCCCCGATGTTCCAGGCGCCGCTGGATCGTTCGCCGGCGGTAAGGGCGGGCAACCTTGTTCTTATCTCTGTGCACAAGGTGTGCAGTGCCAGCAAGAGGTCTTCCGACCTGTCCGACAGTGTTGGCATCGATTGAGACGGGAGCGTCAGCCAAGGCTGCTCTGGTTCCTCCTCAACCCGCCGTTCTTCGTTGGCTCCACCCTCGCGCTCTACATCCACCTCGCCGGGATCCTTCTTGCAAATCCCAACATTCTCGAACCTCTTGTCCAGGGCTGCCTTGATGCTAGACAGCGCGTCCTCTGAGGAGGTATCCGAGTCCACTAGGACTACCTCTCCCCCCAATTCCCCCCCTCTTCTCAGCCCGGGGGTCTTTTCGATCGTTTAGAAAGACGATTCCCTCTGGGATGGCAGGGAAACTCTAGGCCTGGAGGCAAGTCTCCACTGGGGCGCCTCTCCAGGCTTCGTCTGGGACACCACGACCCCCCCCCAATTGAGGCCTTAGCCGGGTGAATCTGGGCCTTCACGACCTTCGCAGAGGAGTCACTGCCTTGCTTCCCCCATGGCTTTCCCCACCGGGCTTCTCCTAAAGCTTACCCGGGTTCTCAGACTTCCTTTTCACCGAGCCGGAGCGTTGACTCGTAGTTGACTGCCTCAGTGATGTTGCGCCCGACCTGGCAGCCGAGGAGCCTGAACCAATGGCGTTCCCGGTGCCTGCGGACATGCGGTGCATTGCCTTCAGTTGGGCCCCTGTCACCGGAGCACCCTTAAGGTCTTAGAAAACCGCTCAGACTTCTTCTCACCTGCTGCCGGGCTCTTCGCCTCTAGCGAGTCGTTACCGATGGTACGGACTGACATGTTCTTGCATAACGCACAGTCGTCCTCCATGTGCGACTTAGTGCAGGCAGTAGAGACAGAGTGCTCATCGTCCTAGTAGACGTTCTGCATTCCACATCCTGGGCAGTTCCTGAACAGCTTGGATCCAACAGGCGTCGAGTCTCCTTCGTCTTGAGCCATGACTATCTTCCGGAATCCTCCAAGAAGTGAAATACGATATTGGGACACACACACACACACACACACACACACACTAAAGTCGCCCTCGAGGGGCGTAGAAAATTCCCAAACGGGTCACAAATCGGTGGAGCTTGAGGCTCGAAGTGCCTGAAAAATTAGAGTAAACTATTTGTGAAAAAAAAAAATAATAAAAAAAAAGCTACACGCAGTAAAAGCTCGAGAGCTAAGCACAAGGACTCCCAACACTTGAACATGCGGTAAAAATCTGAAGATGGCTGCCAGAGGAGGGGCTTAGGTAGAGGGCAGTCACTGGTTGGGGGCAGTATGACCCAGAGACCAGTGATTGGTTATTAGTAGAAAGACAGTTCAGAAACAAAACTGATTCTCTTTACCGAGGATTCCCAGCCTGACAACGTGGAATATTCACGAACATTTGAATCCATGCCAGACCATATGCTGGAGAAGTAAAGTCAATTTCACTTATTCTTGGGAAAAGTAGCACACACGGAAAGGTATTTAAACCTTATGAGAAATCTAAAGGATTTCTCAGACGATGCACTGAAGGTGATGTGTGTCACCATACAAAAAAGGAGATGCCTATGGAGTTTGTTAGAATCCAAAAACAAAGGAAACACAATCCAAAATCGGATCAAAACACAAGAGTGAGAAAAGGGGCTCACTCACTTCAGGGCTAAAATTAACAAGTCCTAAAGTCCAGCAGAGGAGCTGGAGGTCTCCAAGGTTGAAGGGAATTAGCACAGAAATGAGAATTCTCCCCAACAGGTGCGTTTTCACAGGCTCAAAGGAGGAACGTTTACCACCTGGTTGATTCGAGGATCTGGTCTCTGGAGGTCGAACATGGGGGCCCACCAAAGTTCTGTGAAAATGTGTTCACAGGAAGACTATGCACTGCAATATGGTCCGGGGCATTGCAGCCCAGAAGGTGGGATAGGTGAGCTTATGGCGGATTGTCCCACCAGCCAAAGGGAAGGCGTCATCCTCTTTGGAGCTCCTCTGTGGATTAAAAATTGGGAAGAGGACAGCAGTGGTCTGCTCCAGGTTACTGGTTACTAACCTGGTGAGAACTGCAGTTCCCATGGGTAGAAAGGATCTCTTTGGATGCTTACACTTTTTTTGAGAGATCAGCACCCTCTGCCTTCTGTGGAGTGCTGAGAAGATACTGGGCATCCTCCCTTTCTCATTTTAAATGAGACATTTATGTTACAAAGACAAACTTACCTTTAATGGCTGGTGGCAGCGAACCATTAATTCGATGCACCTTTATCGTGGGCTGTTTGCACAGCCCCGGTAAAGTGACCCATGGGTGCTAATTTTACCAAAATGGCCCCAAGTTGTCTTTTTTTGCCATTTTTGTGTTCTTGTCCTTTCTTGTTCCTTCCCCTGACTTCCAGGGCAGATATTCTTTTGTGAGTTTGTTATCTTTGGCAGGAGTCCTGTGGACTCCCTGCCCAGGCTCAAGAGTGTCTGTGAAGGCAGAAAGTTAGGGACAGTCCAAAACTCTGCAGTTTGGTCTTCCAGGCGGAGTGAGAATGCAGATGAAACTGGAAGGAATCCCTCTCAAGACGACCTGGGAAACTCAGGCCAACCTATGAAAATCCCAGAGCCATCCGCTGTAGATACCGACCACGATTTGGGCATCACAACTATTTAGTCCCATAGACCGATAGACCTGCAGACACGCACAAACTGTACAGAATCTGGAGTGACCACCCATGAAACGCCACAATACAAGGCACAAGCAGAGCCGCACAACAGATGTCTGAAGCAAGGAGGTAAGATCACGCAACCACCTAACCCAACAGCAAAAAAGCTCGACCTTCTGCACACACCCCAAATTCCGCACAAAACACATCCATTGCACAGCAAACTGCACATACTTAACACTGCAACAAAACAAGCCCCACAGACTCGCACAACAGAACATGACAGACTACCGACAGAGAATCTACACCTATGTGCAGGGAACGGTGGTAACTGAACTGAGGCAGTCAACAGCACATCACACGTCTGAGCCTTCTCCCCCCACCATCCCCCCCTGCCCCCCCCCCCCCCCACCATCCCCATCCTACCAGATTGCCTTTCAGAGCTGCCAGAGAACGGTGGTGATCGGTATAAATGATGTTTAACTTAACACCCTGAGCATGGACTGTTCTTTCAAAACGTAGGGGCTAGGAAAATTCTTGTAAACTGCTTATGCACAGCATGTCAAAAACAGATATATGACGCAAAAAATAAAAAAAAATAAAATAATAATAAAAAAAAAAAAAATCACAGAAGCTCGATTTACGAAGCCCAGTAAATGGGAGCCAGGGGAAGTAAGGAGTGTTACTTACAAACTTTGCTACGCAGGTCCCAGAGTTTGAGCGTTCGATCATGACTTCCAGAGACAATGTGTGTGTTGTCTAGGAGGAACTTGGCAGACATGACTTTCCCACTGTGGCCAGTCAGTGTGTGCTGCATGGAACGGGGGTGGGAAGAAAAAAAAAAAAAAAGAAAATTTAAAATAATAAGAAGCCTGTTTAACAAGCACAAGTGCCTAAAGAAGTCTGAACAAATAGAATTTGAACAAATATGTCATTAAGGTCGCAGCACCCACAATCAACTGTTCGGACAATGAAAGGCCTAAGGTCTCAGCTTGAAAACTTTTGATCAGGCACCATTTCGCAATACCTGCTCCAACATTTCCTTCGGTGCTGGCAGTGTTGGATGCCAATACAAGGCTGGTTGAGGCACACTACGGCCACAAGCTAAAAAAAGGCATCACTAGTTGTCAGCAGCCCCACCAGCCATCACAGCACAGCTAGAGCTTGATGGGAGAAAAGAGGGGGTTTGTGCTGGGAGTGTAAGAGGCAGGTATTACAGGTGGTCAGACCTTTTACAGCTCATCACAGACCTCAAAGCAAGTAATGCACATCTTCACGAAAAGTCAGTTGCCCAAAACCCCTTGTTTTAAGAACTCACCCGGAGACGAAGATCTTCCACAGTCCAAATCCTGCTTGCAAAGTCATTGGAAGCTGCTAGGAGATGATGCCCCTACGGATTAAAAAGGAGAACAGATTAAGCGGAGCACTTCAAAATCACGACGCCATGAATGCAAGGCACAATTATTCCACCCTAGATGGGAGACCACGCAATTGAAACAATGTAGTCTGTATTGAATATGCAGTTTCAATTAAGAAAATGCAAGCATGGAAACAGTCCAATTGCAGAAATCAAGATTCCACCGTTTCGGTCCGGGACGAAGGTTAGATTTTCTTTCTATGCTAAACATCTCCCTCACCAGAGAGATCCCCAGCACTTTTTCGCTGGACTTGAGTGGGAACCCTTTCCCACCCACTTGCCCTTTCGTTAGCCCTTTCCATGGAAGTTATTTTTATGACTCTGCATACTTTAATTTTGAAATCATACTTGGGGCATATACATGGCGAGATCAGCACACCCTACCTTAAGGTGAGTGCCGAGGAGATACATCACCCTTTCTCACTGCTCCTATAACAATTCTGTTAGCCAAGCTTACTATTAGGGCAGGTGGCTGTTGACGGACGTGTTCTACGGACTGGTGTGATTTATGCTTGCAGGCTGTCAATCCAGCCACGCTAACGCACAGTAGAGCCACCAGTCATCTTGGATAGTGGCTTTTTTTTTTTTAAAACCATTTTTAGTGTGCTAGTCCTTTCTTGGACCTTCAGCCTTATGCTAGGGGAGGGGGGGGGGGGTGTGGAATTCGGGTCTTGTTCGGTCAAGTCCGAACCTTGCATCCCTTTGTCTTCCTGCACATGCCTGCTTGGAACCAACCTCCCCCCCGCCACCCCCCCAAGTTTGATTGTAGCTTGTGTGGGGAATTGGCTGGGTAGATAAAAAGCCTGCATCTGGAAGCCAAAGGCAAGTTGACCCCGAATCTGATATCTGCCGCAGTCCATGAGAGAGGGGGTCATCAGCAAAGTATTCAGCTCACTCCAGCAGCAGTTTGTGGCTCTGGCGCCTTTTTTTTTAGTGCCAACAAAAAACAGATATCGCTGGTCAGATTCTCCTCGGTTTCTTCGTCCTGAACTCTGGTGAGGGGAATTGCAACTTCTGGAGTTCCACAAGGTTGCCTGCAAAGTTTCAGCATGATTTATTTGGTCCAAGACGGTGCACTCAAAAATGTTCCAAGACCCCGGGTATTGGCGTTCTGCAGCATGGGAAAGTTGCAGGACGTCAACAGATGGCCCAAATTGAAGGTGGTCTTGAGGCTAGTCGGTCCCAACAGCGAAAGGGAGGCAGTCCTTGGCAGATCCTCCCTGTAAAGTTGAAAACAGGGTCAGGAAAGCTGCAGGGCTTCACCGTTACGTCTGCAGTTGTTGAAGGTGCTGCTGGCGTCTGCTTGTCTTCTGCTTCCGAATTCCAGTGGTCAGCTACCTGTAGTCCAAAAATCCTCACCTTATATGCTGGAACCCATTCATTCACTCCTATGGAGCCGTCAATCAATCGGGGGTTGGCTGTCCTGAAGGACAGCCAGCCACCCAGTTTGAACTGGTCTCAGCCAGGCACACCAACAAAGAACAGTGACGTTTTGGGACCCACCCTCACTTTCTGCATTGCCAGACAGACTGGAGCTTGGGCGGGCTTCACAGGAGAAGCCCACCAAAGCCAAAATTCACAAGGGACCCACCCGCACCTGGAATGAATGAGAATTCAGAAGGAACTTACAAATGAAAAATTGTCAAAAAAGGGCTATTTTGAGAAAAGGGTCACCCATGGATGCTGTACTTCTGCTGAGAAATCAGCCTACTAGTAACCTGCACAAAAAGGTAGAACAAGTACACCCTGCCACCAGTCATTTAGATGCGTTAGTTACTTTAAGAAAAAGTGACAAGAGTAGTGGAAATGGAGTTACAATGTAACCCAACCCCCCCCCCCCCCCCCCCCGTCCCCGCACCTAACGTGGCATGTGCTGGTTCCACAAAAGAAAAAAGTAGGCTAAACGTTACCATACTACTCTTTGGAACAGTTTACACAAGAAAATAAAGGAGGCGATTGCAAGGGACTCCTCAGTATCACTGCACAGAGGGTGCTGTGTCTCACAAAAGTCAATCACAGATGCCGTCACTGAAATATATGGAGGAAAGCATACTCCACAAAAGCAGTAATTTTAGATTAGCAGTGAGAGCAGAAGAATGAGTGGTACAAAGTTCCACTCTCTCAGGAGAATAAATAAAATAAATACCAGAGACCAGCAAAAAGTGCTGCAGGTCTCCGGTTAAAGGTAATAGGACAGAAAATGAACATTCTCCCCAACATGTGCCTTATCCTGGCCTGCCTACTGTTGGCCACTGGACCACCAGTGTCCCCCCCCCCCCCCCCCCTTCTGCCTCTGAGATCACTCATGTCCTAGAATAAGGGAGGACTTCTAAAGTAGAATAGAAAATAGAATTAGTGTTGCAAAGTACTTTCTTGATGACGTGCGAGTGCTGTAACTGATAAATCTCTGAAATACAAAGTTCTTACTTGCATGTGAATAGTTTGCTGCCATTATGAAAAGTAACTCTGGGCAAAGTGAATATTTCGCCTGTGCGCCACTCTACTATTTGACGAAAACGTATTTGATTCTCATTTTAATTCTTGCTGCAACCGACTAACTGTTGCTAATATTCACTTTTAGTCAGGCTGGGGATCGAACATAAGTGGTTGTCACCGGTTAGTAAAGTGGTGCGCCAAGAAGCATGAAAACAGGTTACGTAATATTTCACATTTATTTATGGTTCTAAATTTGAGAAGCATGCTGCCATTCTAAATGTTCAAAACAGAGTTCTTACTTATTCATGACGTGCATACTGCCATTCTGAAAAGTAATTCATAAGTTATTGCTTGCCTTTGAATCATGCTCCACTATTGTAAAAATTAACATCGGTGTAACTATTCTTAGGACAGTTTTTCTGAGGTCCAACTAAGGGCCTAGTAAAACCATTCAAATGAAACAGTACACGACACCACTGTTTGTATAAGGCTGTACCAACTGAGTTCATTCTAGCATAGACAGAGAAATCAGGCTCATTTTAGGGGGGATAGGGAGCTGTAGAATCAGTACAAATGAAATTGTAATAGAAATGGGCCAAAGAAAGAAGGGGCCAAAGAAAGACTGAAACACTATGTATTGTAAAAATAAATGGTTTATTTAAATACAATTAGGCCGAGGTAAATCTTGGGGGAATGAGCACTATCACGTTATATATAATCACAATTATAAAAACACCATGCTGGAAGTTACAGACCAAAGCATAACCTAATTTTGAACACCTAACAGGAGTTCTTGGGAAGTCAAACCAATAGTTCCTTTTTAAGATTACTTTCAGTAAGTAATATAGGGGTAGTAGACCTGTGACGCTCAGCAAGAAATCACTTAGTAAACCACCTGGACAATATACTTTGTCAATAGTGGAACACTTCTAGTAACAGTAAAACACCTATAACTGATTGAGGATAACAGTCTAGGGAAGTTGGACAGTGGGATGGAATTTTCAATTATAGTTGAAAGAAGCCAATAACCAACGTATTTATTTTAGGATAACAGTTATGCTCAACGTAAGTAAAACCTATACACTTTTACAGCAACTTAAAGGCAGGTATAAACCTTAGACTGTTTTTGTGAAAACAGTCCAGGGAAAGCAAAACCCAGTGTTACACTTTATGAATGACCGTTATTCTAGGAAGGTAAAACCTAATGCAGACTTATTCTGTACAGGCTAACAGCAAATCAGGGGAAGCTGTTAACCAGTTGGTGACACTCGTACATTTACCATAACAGGAATAGTGAAGTGAAACCAACAGCATTACATTTGGGACGAGCACAACCAAATCACAGGCAAGTAAATTACATCTACTCTTAGAATGTAGAGATGTTTTACAATTTCAGAATGGCAAAATAGGTCTATGGTAAGTAAAACAACTTTACATATACACACTTCAGAATTGCAGACCATTTCTAAAAGGTACGTAATAACTACTGTAAACTCACAGAATTACAGTTCCCAATCAACTATATTTGCAAGTAAATAACTTTTAAACACATTGTCTTTTCTAGACATAAGGCCCAATATCCTTGGAAGTCTTCCCCTTATTAAGGCTAAGAAAAGACAGGAACACTAAAATGGTGAAAAAAAGACATGGGCCATTTTGGTAAAATGAGCACCCATGGGTACCTTTACTGGGGCTGGGCAAACAGCCCGAGGTAAAAATGCACAGAATTAATAAAAAGGTTCACTGCCACCAGCCATTAAAAGGCAAGTTTGTCCTTGTAATGTAAATGTTACATTTGAAGTGAGAAAGGGGATACTCTATCTCCCCAGCACTCCAAGTAATGTGGGGGTGCTGGCCTCGCCTAAAAAAGTAAAAAGGGATCCAAAGAGCCTTTCTACCTTTGGGACCATAAGGTTAGCCAGAGAAACTTAGAAGGGGAGCCCCTAGGGCAACCAAGCAACAATAGGCACATATTGCCAAAAACACCAAGACTCTAGTGTTAAAAATGACACCCATAAAAAGAGTAAAAGATGCGGTGATCGTGGAAAAAGGTTACCACTTGAATAATCCACCAGTAAAATCAAAAAGGTCTGGGGTTAACACAGGTCAGGAAGATTTATCATTACTATGATAATCTTAACCAACAACCATCATTCCAGAAAGATGCTACATGTTGTAAGGCACTTGCTTGTAACAGAAAGAAAAAAAAATGTATTCCTGAAACTGAATAAGTAACAGTTAACCACCAATAGGGCCGGCTTACCTTGAATTGGCTATTGCCATTCCAAAAGTCTACGAATGTGGTTTTACTCCCCATGAATAGCATACAGCCATTCTAAATAAGGTTTATACTACATGCTGCAAGTATGGTGTTTTTTTTTATAATTCCATTTATGACTTATAATAGTACTTACCCTTCTAAAGAATTCCCTTTGCCCATGTATACATAAAATAAGCCATTTCACAATACATCATTGTTTCATTGGCCAGATGTATGCTACAAATTCTGTGTACACCTCTACAATCCTCCCCCTCCTTCCTAAAATAAGCCTGGCTGCTCAGTTATTGCTCCTGGCTGCTCAGTTATTGCTATCAAATATAATCTCATGGGCTACAGCCTTATACTAAGAATTGGGAGTTTCTGCATTGCCCACGGTATGGTAGTATAAAGTAACATTGGGTGGACTAAAAACTGTTTCCCTGAAGTCGGGTGGTGGACCATGCAAGTGGAATAACAGGGAGGGCCAGGAGGCAGAACGAAGATTATGAGAATGCTTGTAGAGCTGGACAAGAGGATGATGAATACAGTGATGCCTAGATTTGTGAACCAGGAAAAGAAATTTAAATCTGGCCCCATTTTGCATCATCAAGCACGGTGACAGTACAAGGAAAGTGGTTTTCAAAGAGACCTGGCAGCGGTTAGGACAGTTCACTAAGGGTGTCATAAAACCACATCTGAGCCAGAACAAAACTCCATGATTAGTAGAAGCTGTACCACCTGAGAACATTTGGTAGCATAGACAGAGGGAGAGAGGGCTGTAGCATGATCCAAAGAAACACTGAACACTATGTATTGTAAAAATAAATGGTTTTAAAAAATACTATTGGGTCAAGATAAAATAAAACACAATTATACAAAAACTCACTTACGGTTTACAACCCAAAGTACAACAGTATCCAGAAAAATCAGCAGTGAAGGCGAGTCAAACCTAGAACATATTCAGAATGGCATGAAGCTATTCTTGGGGAGTAAAACCACAAGTTACTTTTAGATTACAATAAGTAATTCAAGGGTAGTAGACACTATTGGCAAGAACATGGTATAATGAAGTGATTGTGAAAGTGAATTACACTAACACTGGTTACAAGTATCTCTTGCAATACATTAGGAATGGATACAGTTACATGACCAATATCCCTTAAGAACACAGTTCAAAAGGGAGTAACATAACTTGTATATTACCGAGGTGCCTACAATTTCTCAAGGCCAAATAGGAATTAGAAGTGCCCCCAGAGCAGTTCAGGGAATGCACAGCCCAGTAATAAAGATCAAGTGCATCAGCTATTCAAGTTCAGTATAACCTATTGGCACATAACCTTTTACACCATTGATATGCATAAGAATAGATAGTTTAACCAAGGCTACTTTTCAGAAGTGCAGAATACGATTCTAAGGTAAGAACTCTCGACTATTTTAGAAGTACTCTAAAGCACTCCAGGGAAAGCATTACCCAGTTGTACATTTTTAGAAAGAATGTATTGCAAGAAGTAATCCAGTATACTTTAAGATGGGCAGTCCGCAATTCCTTGGTAAAATCTTCACTACAAGACTGTTTTAGAAATGCACAATGCAGATCTGGGAAAACCGAAACCCAATGATACACTTTGAATAACTGAATTCTTAAAGTAGGTAAATCCCATTGGTAAGCTTTTTCACTCATTCAGTTAGGAATAATAAAACAGTACCAACACTTAGTTTTAAGATGTGGTGGTAATAAAGTTGAGACTCCAGCACACAGACCGGCTGTGGAGTCATTGGGTTTGTTCCAGGTAGCTTTATTTACATGGGTACAAATGTACATCATCCAGTTTCTCTTGTAGGTATTTACAGTAGCACAGGAGACATGACAGTTACAGAGCCGACCCACTGGCCATCCTTCCCACTCCAGCTCAGCCCCCAACTGACACTCGCAGAACATTCACTCTCAGATCCACTCAACATTCTCCTGAGCTGCAGCATTCAAACATCAACATTCTACAAGCATGCACTCCTGGCCAGTGACATAACAAATACTACATAACATCTCCCCTTCATACCCTGACAACCATCACAACATCTCCTTTTCACACCAGCCTCAACATTCCCTTTCTCACAACAGAAAGGTAACAAAAACTCCTTCCGTCCAGACCTGCCACATCCAGACACCAAGCCTGCCACACAATCACAAACCAATAAAAGGAACATCAATCATACACACAGGTGGGGAAAAGGAGGGGATGGGGGGGTGGGAACCACGGGTTGACACAACAGACCCGGATGCTACGCATACAACGCAGCAGAGCCAACCGGAACCCATCTGTAAGAGTCCAAACAAAATAACATGCAGGGAGAGTGGTGTTGCCCATGCAAGGAACAACAAGTACAGAAGGGGTACATAATCCACACTTCTTCCCCTCTCACAACCAACACACTCAAATTCAACCAGCTTCCACTTGCTGCCCAACACATCCCACAGAGGACGACCAGAATCAAAAGCAAACCAACTTCCGACCAATTCATCATCAGACACATGCACATGCCTCACTCAGTGCAGACATACGTATACAGGAACGGTGGAAGGAAGCACACATGCAGGGGCAACCTCTCAACAGGAGAGCACATTCATCTCACCTGCGCCACGTACATCCTTACCAGTATACTCATGCATGCGTCAACCAAACCACAACACTACCAGAATCACAATGAAAGATTTGAACATAAATTGTGCTCCTGGTAGCACTGCAATTCTAACCTAAGCATAACCTTAACTAAGACAAAATGTCTTAGTAACAAAAAGGTACCATAAACATTTCGGTGCACATTCCTAATTTACATTAGGCAATACACTAGCTGAATGCATTACTTACCGTAAAAGCATTTGATGGTTGTATCTGCTTAGATTCACATCCAGACTATGCAATACTCTGCATAGTCTGACATCCAGTGGTCACTGCAGAGTATTGCATTTTGTTTTTCGTAGTCCAAAAGGGGACGTCGACAAGGCGTGTCTAACACTATCCCTATAGTGACGTGCGGTGTACCCACAATCCCTCACGTGTCGAGGTCCCTCTATTTTTTTCTGCCCTGAGCCTTCCAGACGTGAGCGAGTACAGAAAAGAGATATAAAAAGAGGTCTATGTTCCTTCCATCCGAGCAGGGAGGAAGGGTGGGCGCATGTGAATCTAAGCAGATACAACCATCAGAAATGCTTTTACGGTAAGTAATGCATGGTCTTCTGATGTTTGTTAATCTGCTTACAATCACATGCTGTGCATAGACTAGCGAGCAGTACCCGGAGTTGGGTTGTGAGAACGAACAGTAGAGAAAAGATGTCTTAATACTGCTTGTCCCACCTGGGAATCAGATCTAGAGTGGGCATCTAGACAGTGTTTTGTAAAGGTGTGTACAGAACTCCAGGTTGCCGCTTTGCAAATGGACTCAAGGGGAACATTTGCAATGAATGCTATGGATGCCCCAGTGCCTCGAGTAGAGTGTGTTCTTGGCTTGAAGGGTAGTTCTCTCTTAGCAAGAGAGAAACAGAGTGATGCATTGCACAATCCATCTAGATATAGTGGATTTTGGGACTGCATCTCCTTCTCTTCCTCCTGCCACCGAGACAAAGAACTGATTAGTTTTTCTCAGTGGTCTAGTTCTTTCCATATAAAACATGACAGCTCTGCACACATCAAGTGTATGCAGGCTTTTTTCTCCCAAATTTGAAGGGTTTTGAAAGAACGTTGGTAGTTCTATAGACAGGTTGACATTGAATTTCAGTGAAAACCTTGGGTGTGCGCGTAGAACCACCTTATCTTTGTGAACCGTTACAAAGGGGTCTAGAACAGAAAGAGCCTGTAGTTCACTTACTCTCCTAATGGAGGTGATAGCTATTAGGAAGGCGGTCTTAAGAGTGAGGTCTTTAAGAGTTGCCTTGTGCATGGGTTCAAATGGCGAGCCCATGAGCCTGGTAAGTACCACATTTAGGTCCCAGCCGGGAGCTGGGTTTGCTATCGGAGGGAGTATTCTCTTTACCCCCTCCATAAAGGCTTTAATAACTGGGACTTTCCACCATGACACTTTAAGTTGGGAAGTGGTGTATGCAAAAAGTGCCACTAGGTGGACTTTAATAGAATTGAATACTAGACCCGAGTCCAGTAAATGGGTCAGGTACAGAACAATTTGTGTGGGAGAGCAGTCAACAGGGTTGATGTTTCTTCCTCTACACCAGATGACAAATCTCTTCCATTTGCTAGAATAACAGTGACGAGTGTTAGGCTTTCTAGCCTCCCAGAGGATGTCCATGCATCTCTGCGGGAGTTGTAAATGTCCAAATTCTATGATCTCAGGAGCCAGGCTGCTAAGTTCATGGTCTGAGGGCATGGATGCAGTGTCCTGCCCTTTTCCTGTGACAGCATGTTGTCCGGGGAGGGAAGTTTCACAGGAGGAGATAGCGACATCTTCATCAGGTGAGCGAACCATGGCTGCCGGGCCCACATAGGGGCCACTAGTATCATGGTAACTTGTTCCTGGTGCATCTTGTGCACAATCTTGTTGAGAAGTGGAGTCGGGGGGGGGGGGGAGGGAGGAGAGGTTGGGTTGGGGGGAGGGGAGGGAATGGGGGGTTTGGGGGAAGCATAAACAAATTTCCCTGACCATGGAACCGATAGACCGTTCCCCTTGGATTGGTTCTGGGGGTACCTGGAGGTGTAATCTAGGCATTGTGAGTTCTCCAGGGTTGCGAACAGGTCCATTTCCGGGAATCCCCATTGTGTGAAAACGTCGAATACGATGTCTTCGTGTAAACGCCATTCGTACAGAGGGAAGTCTCTGCTTAGTTCGTCTGCTAGCAGATTGAGTGCCCCTGGTACATGTTGTGACAGTAGGAACATGTGCTTGAGAGACCACTTCCAGATGTTCTGGGACAGCTTTGACAGTCCCGGAGAGTGAGTGCCCCCTTGTTTGTTGAGGTAGTACATGGCTGTGGTGCTGTCCGTGAGGACCATCACTGTCTTCCCTCGTAGGTGTGTCTGGAAGGCTTTTAGTGCCTTGAACACAGCAAGTAGCTCCAGTAAGTTTATGTGCTTGGAAGCTACGCTCGGAGTCCAACCTCTGAGCAGTCTGATGGGATAGGAGAGCCCCCCCCCCCCATCAGGTGAGGGATGCGTCTGGGGTTAGAGTGGCTTCCACTGCGGGGGTGGCGGATGGTTTCCCTATTACCAGGTTTTCATTCGACCACCACCGTAGCGAGAGAACCAAGGCCTGCGAGACCACCACTAGATCGTCCCATTGTCCGCTGGCCTCACACCACTGGCTGTTGAATGACGCCATCATTCCTAGCAATCGCATTGCTTTGCGTACCGTCACCTCTCGACCCGCTACATATTGAGGGGATCTGAAACAGCATGTTTTGGACCCTCTCGTTGGAGGGGAAGACGAGGCCGTCCTTTGTTCGAATTAGAGCCCCTAGGAATTGTTTGACTTGGCTGGGGTCTAGGCTGGACTTCTCGTTGATGGAGAAGCCCAGTTGGAACAAAAGGTCTACAGTATTTTGGGTATTTGAGAAGCATGTTTCGTAAGAATCCCCTGTTATGAGCCAATCGTCGAGGTAAGGGTATACTGGGATGGACAACCTGCGCAGGTGGGCCGCTGCCAGTACTTTCGTGAATACCTTCGGTGCTGATGCTATCCGAAGGGTAGCACTCTGAACTGGTAGGGTTTGCCCTCCATCATGAACCTGAGTTATTTTCTGTGCGCTGGCAACATTAAAATATGAAAGTATGCATCTTTCATGTCCAGTGTTGTCATGTAATCTCCTTGTTGTCATGTAATCTTCCCTTGATAGCAGGGGGATCACTTCCTGCAAGGTCACCATACGAAACTTTTAAGGTTTAACAAATGTGTTCGCTGGGCGCAGATCTAATACAGGGCGCATGGTTAAGTCCTTTTTGGGTACAAGGAAGTACACTGAATAAATACCTTCCGTTACCTGCGATAGAGGCACGACCTCTATAGCTCCTTTTTCCAGTAGATGGTCCACTTCTTGTAGAAGGATGGCGAGGTGTTCTAGTGTCATGCGTCGTCCTTGGGGGCCTGTACGTTGGGGAACTGTTGAATTCTATACAGAAGGCGCGGGCTATGGTTGATAGTACCCAGCGGTCTGAAGTTATTCCCTCCCATCCTGGAAGAAAGGACGTTAAGCGCCCCCCCGCCCGGCGATGCATGGGAGGGGACGCGGATCTTCGAGTCACTTGGTGTTGGTGGCTTGGGAACCTCTAGGGGTAGAACCCCGACCTCTTCCTTTGCCACAGAGTTGCCCTCTCTGGTTGTATTGGCCACTGGTGCCTTGGTTAGAGGACCAGTTGTTTGCAGAGTATTGCTGCTGCTGATTTTGATGCTGGCGTTGGCCTCGAAAAAAGCGCCTATTGCCATAGCCACGTTTGTTAGGAGGCCTAGAAATCTGGTCTAGGGTTTTGATGGTGTCAAACTCATCCTTTGCCGTTTCTAGTGCCCCATCAACCGCCTTTCCAAAGAGGTACGCATCTTCTATAGGCTTGTTGATTAGAGATGCTTGCGTTTCAGGTTTAAACCCCGAATTACGCAGCCAGACATGGCGTTTGAGGAGTATTCCTTGGACTAGGGAACGGCCAGCAGTTTCTGCAGCATCCTGAGTGTTTTTCACGATGCTTTGGTTGACTAGGGTCCCTTCAGTAATCGTGGCCAGAAGGCGTGTACCTAGGGGTTCTGGTACTTCCTCTGCGCCCTTACGTAGCTTGCTCCATTGTGCGCCTGCGTAACTTGCTAGCAAGGAATTGTTTGCAATCCTTGCGGAAAAAGCAGCGGAGGCTGTGATCCTCTTCCCCAGGGCATACCATTTTTTGCCCTCCTTATCTGGTGGTGCTTCGCTGGTAGACAGCGGGACCCCTGCTCTTTTCCTTGTATTTGTCACCACTAGGGAGTTTGGTACAGAGTGACCCTGACATACAACGGGTCTGAAGGGGAGGGACTGAATAGTTTTTCCATCCTCGGGTTGACCCCTCTGACCAACGCTGGTGTAGATAGTGAAGGGATAATTCGTCTCCTTACTGAGGCGAGGAGGGGAATGGTTTGGCTGACAGGGGGTTTCTCCTTGATTACCTTCTCAACAAAGTCAATGTCAGGAGAAATCTCCCGAGTGTCTATTTCGAAATGCGCTGCTGCCTTGCGTAGTAGTGCATTAAATGTAGGTTGATCGTCAATAGGTGACGTGTTCCTATTAGGTGAGTCCTCGGGAGGGGACAGGTTTAGTACATCAGGGTCCGAAACCGCTGATGTGGACTGCCAGGGCTGTGAAGCACCCTCCTCTGGGTCTTCTCCGAAGCCCCCCCCTACCTATATCTGGATTTTCTTCAAAACCTTCTTCCTCTAGGTTTTGTTACTCTTCCGTTGCCTAAAAATTAGTCCTCCTCCTGAAAGTGGGGGTCCTCTTCAGTGAGGTCATATAAATTTATATCCACTTGGGAGGGATTAAACAGCCTAGGGAATTTAGCCCTGGGGTCCATCTGAGGTCCCACTCTTGCACTCTTGGGTGGTGGTAGGTTCTGGGTCACCATAAACCTCTCCATCTTCTCCATACAGAACTGTAGTCTCTCCAGGGTCTCATGAGGAACCCCTGAGCGGTCTGGGGTGGTGTGGGGGGGGGGGGGGGGGGGGGGTTGTCTTTGGCCTGAAAACGCTTTGACCTCTCCCATAACGTCGAAGAAAGGTCTCCGTCGCTGTCTGAAAAGCCTTCTGGTAGGCTAGGAGTCCCTTTAGATGAAGGGGGCAGTTCCTGCCTTCCTTCAGGCCTTTTCGGCATTTCTTTAGCCTTCTGAGCGGTATTCGGCGTATCTTTCGCTGTCTGCTTCTGGCTATCGGCGGAAACTATTCTTGCCAGGCTCTCGACCACTAATCTGTCTCATCCCCATAAGCAGGGCGTGAGCCGAACTTGTCGGGGCCAGGGACAGACGAGGAGCGCGAGCGCTCCTTAGAGAGGTCTACGACTTCCGTAACGGATGTCGGTTTATCACATTCCTCATCACTTTCTGCAGCGGCGGGTGAGGAATCGGACCTCGACATGGCGTAGGCCGCCCACCTTTTGACCTTGCGGTCCTTTAAAGTCTTAGGCTTAAGAAGCTGACAAGCCGCGCGGCAGTCTTCCTTGTAGTCGAGGGGCAAGCAACGGTTACACCATTTATGCTAGTCTTTCCAGGTAAACTTGCCCTTGCAACGCGGGCAAATCCTAAAGGGTGTCCTCTCCATAGCGGAGGACATCTTTCACTGTGCTAACAACCCCGAGGGAAAGGGAGGGGGAAAAGGAAAGGCATTCTCAGAGAGAAACAAGAAATGTCCCACGACTCCACTCCCCCTACTGTCTTATGGCTGGCAAGGCCAGGTGTTCGGCAGCGCCGAAGGATCTCCTCCGTCTCGTCCCCGCCGGCGAAGTTCTTACTCGGCAGAGAAAAGGCTTCGCAGCTACGTCGAGGGAGGGATCTTATGTAAATCTGTATTAATAATGACCAACGGTCGAGTAAATTAATTTGTAATGTCTCTCGAGGAGCTCTGCGTAAAGGCGACCAATATCTGGGCGGAAAAAAACAATCCGAGGGACCTCGACACGTGAGGGATTGTGGGTACACCGCACGTCACTATAGGGATAGTGTTACAGACACGCCTTGTCGACGTCCCCTTTTCGGCTACGAAAAACAAAATGCAATACTCCGCAGTGACCACTGGATGTCGGACTATGCACAGCATGTGATTCTAAGCAGATTAACAAACATCAGAAAAAAAAAAAAAAAAAAAAATATATATATATATATACACACACACACACACACACACACTTTTGTATACACGTGCAAACTTTATACTTTTTTCCAACATGAACCTTTTTCTTTTCAGTAGACTCAACTTTACAAAACCCAACCGTTCTTGGTTGGTAAATCTCCACTCATGTACCTCCTTTATGAGCGTATGTGGTGCGCAACTATCTGTTTGAACACACTCTTAAATAATTTATATTGGAATCACTAGATTCCAATGTATAACCCTTTGCTCTGCTGATTGCACAATTAATCTCTGGCAATGAGGTGATTGAACGCATGGTCCAATCTTTAATCTGAATACACTAAATATTCTGCACTCCAGCCAACCTACAACACATGCGGTATGGCTGAAGGATGACAACAGTAGGGGCCACAACACTAAAGACACCATCACTTAACAACGGGCCACACCACAATTCCAGGGTATGCATTACAAGCATCACAACCCATTTTTTAAATATCAGATTCACATACTGAAACAGTTCTACTCCTTAATCACTTAGAAACTTAGTCTCCATTTACTTTCACTTTACATAAAGTCATTCTAATATGCAAAATATTTCATTTACACGTAGTCACATTGCCATATCACTATCTTTTGTTCAGGCGTGAGACACGCCCTGCCCACACCCTACATTGATTCAATGCTTCAAATTATATGTCAGTCATAATTTCCATCATCTGCATAAATAAAAACGTTAATCCTGAAATTCTATGCACATTCTAAAATAATAAAAAATCAGTGAAAATAGAAATCTGTGTGCTTTCAATAAACGTCATGTGCATGATGCACTGTGCTTTCAATATAAATGTGCGTGATGCGCTTCAATGACTTCCATCATAAACACGTCCGCTTAATTTCGTTTAAAAAAAAAAAAGAAAAAAAAAGAAAAAAAAAATACATTTTCCTACATCTCTTCATTCTGTTATATCTCCAAACATTTTGGCACCAGCATCCGAATCCATTAACATTAATTTCAGAAAACAAAATCAATCACAGTCTCATACGCACACTGGTTCTTCACTGTAACAGCAATAAAGGAAGCCTCCAAACCTCGCTGTGAAACGTCTCCAAGCGTTCCCAACAGTGTGCAGAGTAATCAAAATGTACATTAATTCATCCTTACCTGCGTACGTGAACGTCATTCACCAGAGGTGCTGCTTTTTTCCCCCCTCGCGCACTGCAAACACACGTAGTGAAGTTCCTTGGACTTCACAACATTCTGCTGCATCTCCGTTACCCAGAGGACGTTTGACAACGTCATCATCACTCTCAGGCTTCGAAAGAGTACGACCTCCCTGGGCCTCTTCACATCAACCGTCACACGCACAGCAATATTCAAACACCTTCCATGCTGTATTGTAGCAAATGCCGACCCGTTTGCCAAAAACATCCCATTTATAAACAGGAAACTGAATACATTAACCTCTTAAGTGCCATTGAGGTTCCCCCCAGTGCCAATGGGTTTTTTTTTTTTTTTAAATCGCGGTATTCACCGCCCAAACCCGCCAGCATTTCCCCCCTCATTAACCCCTTAAGTGCCACCGACGAGCCGGCGCGTCGGTGGCAACCTGAAGCTGTTTTTACCGATGAGCAGGCTCGTCGCTGGCATTTAAAGGGTTAATTGGTCTCCGGTAAAAGATAAGCACTGGCCATTATTTCCATTATTGTTAACCATGTTTCTTCAAAATTACATGTAACACTGGCGCCATCTGCTGGATTATTGCGGGATATGCGTCATTGAAAGTCTTCTTGTATTTCCAGCTCTTATTAATTTATCTTTCAGTTGGCCTGAGATCACAGCCGCCCCAAGTTTCGTTTCAATACGGATTCCTGGGCATAGTTACTCTTTGCCCACTAGGTCTCTGGGGAATTTCCTGTTGGGGTCTCCCACCCAGAGCCCAAATGTCATTTAAAGTTTATAGCTGAGCAAGATGGATTTACATTACATCACAGTGCAGGGGAACGGCGGGGCAATATATCTGCTTCCCCCACAGCTCTTATTTTCTGATGCTGTAGTGTCATTTTTCTTGTTCAGTGGTTTCCTCCAATTCTTCCATCACCTCAGGTTTCTTTCTGACTGAATCACCGTCGCCAATTGTTATGAAGTCTCTTTGCTGGTAATAATAAAGCAGAGACTCCAGCACACAGACCTGCTGTGGAGTCATTGGGTTTGTTCCAGGTAGCTTTATTCACATAGATACAAATGTACATCATCCAGTTTCTCTTGTAGGTATTTACAGTAGCACAGGACATAGTTGCAGACCCACTGACCATCCTTCACACTCCAGCTCAGGCCCCAACTGACTCATAGAACATTCTCAACATTCTCCTGAGCTGCAGCATTCATACATCAACATTCTACAAGCATGCACTCCTGGCCAGTAACATGACTACATTACAACAGAGTGGAACACTATTCAACTTATACTGTCTAAAGGAGCAACCAGCAACTTAAATTTAAGAAATAACGTTTGACACTTTAACCTATTCTATTTCAGAGATCCAGTTACACCACCAAGGCATTTACAAGCAAGTACTTTTACACCGGTTATATTTTCAAGGCAGGAGCCTCATCTTTTGCAGTCTTTCCCAAAGCACCAGTGATCTCAGAAGTAGAAAAGGCACCATAAGGATCTAGGAGACAGCTATAGGCAGGTCAGGATAGGGTTCAGGAAAGTCAGAGTCCCAGAGGATATCTTCAACAAGTAAAAATTAGCTTCAGAGTTTAAGTGTTCATGGACTTCACAGAAGGCTCCCTATATGTGCTCCAGCATTAGGTCTGGGCAAACTCCCAACCACACGAATCACCCATTTTGCCTCACAGGATTCACACAAGGCTTAAGGTAAGCATTACCCAAGCCAACACAGTAACTTAGGAGAAAATAAGAGCTACTGGGTGGATGCCTTCAGGATGCAGCAGCCCAGGACACTGGATGAGAACTTGCAGCAGCAGTCGCCAGAGGAGGCTGCCAGCAATGGATTCTTCAGTTTCTCACGACTCTTATTTGGCACCTTGGTGGGATTCTCTTCACTCTCTCGGTCCTGCACTCTGGTGAGGTCATAGCATGTTGAGGGATGGCTCATTTTGCAGATCTTCTTGAGACTAGTGGGTCTCACCAGCCTCCGAGTATCAGTTGTTTTCAGGGACCCCAGGTCGGATAGAAGGAAGGGTTGGTTTGGGTTACACAGAAGGCTCTCTGGTTGCTGGAAATTGTAACAGCCATCGTTTCGTCATCTTCCCCTTTGGTTCCAATGGTTAACTTGTCAGCAACTTCCTGAATCAGTATTTATCAGGATACAACACAACTTCTGCAAACTCTCCCTTCAGTTTACAGAAAGAGGCGGTCCGGCTCTAATTGGGACAGCACCCCCCCCCCTCAAGGGAACTGGTCCCTTTCAGGCATGGTGAAAGAAAAAGGGCTGCAGAGTTCGACTTCTCCCTCGCTGCCTGCCTCCTCACACTCTGAGCTTCTGCAGAGAATACAAATGATTCCCGCCGAAGACAAAACTTCAACCGTGATCTTCACCACCTAGGACAGCAGAAGACAACCCAAGTAACAGGAAGCAAACAAGAAATGGAGGAGAAAAATAAAATAAAAAAATAAAAATATAAGCCCACCATTCTAGCAGAATGGTGGCCCTCCTGCGCATTACCACAGCCGATTAGACAGCCGGCGAGCAATGACGGCTCAGTCATACAAGTAGTTCACTGCCACTAGCCAAAACTTACAATTGTAACAAATGTTACCAGGTAACTAAGCAAGGGGATACACCCACACTGCAATCCCCCCCCACCACCCTTCCTTCCCCCAAACCCCTCGGCGCTCCACATAAGGTGGGGTGTGCTGGCTCACTATATAAAATGTAAAGAGGATGGAAATCCCACTTTACCCCTTGGGAACAGTAGTTCAACCCAAGTTCATTCATGAGAAATTAAAAAGGAAGGTATTTATTTATTTTGCATTTTTAAAGCACTCACACAGCCCACGTTCGTTTTTTCAGTTGCGTATTTTTTTTTGTCTTAGTTGCATATATTTATAACGCGCTTAAAGACCCAGAGGTTTCTAAGCGCGGTCCCGGGGATCGAACCTGTGTTGCTTAGGGTCGTCTTGTTTCCAAGGCGTTAAGCTATCCTCCCAGGACAAGCTACTGAACTTAAAATGCTGCGTGCCGGCATAGTACTTTACAGTCAGTTCAAGATTATAGGAAACCAACTCCAATATCATTATGGAGAGACATAAAGATAACATTTTTTTAAAAAAGTGTAAGACTATGTGAGAGGGGAGAAAGATACCCACTCACCTGGGCATAAGGGAAAAATAATCACAAAGTTCAGCGAAAAGTCCTGGGGTTGACAGGTCAGGAAGATTAATCACCGAAATGAAAAGCAGTAGCAAAGTTAATAATCTTGTCGAGAGGACAAAGCATAGATGGGGAGACCAAAGAGGATGCTGGCACAATAGTCTGGTTTAGAAAATACAAGCGCAAGATTTTTGTCTATGTTGAAAGGAAGGAGGTGCCCGATTTTCCTAATATTTAGGAGATTGAGGCAAACTTCAAGGTGTGAGAAAGATCACAGATAACGCCGAAGTTTCTAGCTGAAGGAGTATGTGAGTGTCTGGTGGGAAACTGATAGAAGAGGCGAGCTTTTGGCATGGAAGAGCACCGCTGTTTTGATAAGGGTTTAACAGAGCGCAAAGCCATCCAATATTTAAATGGCAGAGAGGCAGTTGGATATTTTGATCAAGATTTGAAAAAGAGAAAATTATTGGGTGTTGTCCGCGTAGAGTTGGGACAGAGGAGATTAGTGCCCCAAGAGCAGAGGTATAGAGTAGAAAGATGAGCGGACCCAAAACAGAGCCCGGTGGAACACAAATACTTTGAGGAGAGAGTTGAGGTGTTGTTGCTCCAGGAGACAGAATTGGCATGGTACACGGAAGGATACTATACAGTAGAATACAGAGGTGCAAAGCACTCCGGCCAGAGAGAGTGAGCCAGTGCCAAGTCAACCACCCAGCTTCACTGACAATACTTACTGAACTGTCAAACTCGATGCTTGTGATGCCAGCATTGCTGCCAGAAAGAGAGCCCTTCATCTCACATTTATCTGCAGGCAGAAAATGGGTAGATACACAGGGGAATTAGCAGATCACTTCACACAAGGAAAATAGGGTAAACAGTTTTGTATGTGCAAGATAACAAACAAGTTAAGTGAAGAATCTTCTAAACAAATTTAAATGGGATGATAACCATTAAGCATCATACTCTGGGTCAGTTTCACCCAAACAGGGCAATAAGCTTGAAAACTCTACCACACTTGCTTAACTTGGTAATTAAAGAACAGTCAGGAAGCAGATATAAAGTACAGTGCACAGATCTTTGGAAAAAGGTCTCAGACCATACAGTTCTTGTATAAAAACTATACAGGACATCTAATTGCATTTATGATTTACATAGCAATGACAGACTGAAAGCCACTAGGAAAGTTAAATTAAAACAGTTCCGAAGTCCATAGGCTTAGCAGGACAGATCTGCTCTTGGTACTTTTTTTTTTTTAACACAAAAGTCACCGTCTGGGGCAGGGCTTAGGAAAGGCCATCGTAGGCAGGGTTACACCTTTTAGGATTAGTCAGAACTACCAAAGGGTATGGTAGTAGAGTGGCGAGCAGCCAGGGCTGCAGTCGGGTACCAAGACCTCAGAGAACACCTTGGTTAAAGAAAACACTTACAAAAAAGGCTCCAAGTAGGTAAATGTGTTGCTGCAGGACGGTTTCAGAGGTGAGGTGCCAGCAGACCCGGTCTCCTTCACTTCAGCTTGTGTGATGGGGAGAAGGTGACTTTGGTGATCTGGCAACAGTGCTGGGGAGAATTTTAATTTCTGTGCCAATTACCTTTAACCTTAGAGACCCTTGGCACTTTTGCTGGACTTAGGGCTTTTGAAATTTTAACTCCCGAGTGAGTGGGACTTTTCTCATTCATGTGTCAACCCTATATATATATATCTCTGTTTTGCATTGTGACAGCACCTTTTTGTAAAGAGTCACTGAGAAATCCTTCAGACTTCTCTTAATGTTGAACTATATTTTCTTGGGTGAACTACTGTTCCAAGAATAGTGGACTCCGGTCTTACTTATCCTTTCTTTTTTGGGTCCAGCACACTATGTTGAGTGCCCTTTCCCCCACCCACCTCATGTAACATTCTGTTACACTAACTTGAATGGCTGGTGGCACTGTTTTTTTTACTACCTTATGCCAAGCAACCACAGGCTGACTCCTCAGCTACAGTACAGCACCAAAGGGTGTCCGTTTACTCAAAAATGGCCCCAGTTTTTTTCCCGCCATTTCTTGTCAGTTCCTTCTGGGCTTTTACTCCGTTTGAATCAGAATGGAGTCCTTTGTGCATTTTGACTTTAGCCCTGAAGCCCACCCAGGCTCCAGTGTGGCTGAAAAGGTAGGGAGGGAGGGAGGGTGTCTAAACTTCCCTGTCTTGTCTCTAATCTGCCCAAGTGAAACCAGTTCCGATTGACCTGCTGGCTGGCCAGGAGGACAGCCACCCTTCTGGGCGACTGGCAACATAGGGCTGTGAATGAATGGGAACTTGCTTAAAAGGCAAGGTTTTTGGGACTAGAGGCAGAGTCGACCACTGGAGGACAGACGAAGATGTGAAGAGATGCCAGCAGCACCCTCCTGGACCATGAAGTGCACAGTGAAGCCCTGCAGCTGTGCTGACCCAGTTGTTTCAACTGGTAATCTGTATGGGACGACTGCCTCTCTTGGGGTGGTGGGACCAACTAGCCTTGAGACAAGATTCCTTGGTATCAGGTAAAAAAAAAAAATATATATATATATATATATATATATATATATATATATATATATATATATATATATATATATATATATATATATATATATTCGCCGTAAATAATATCGCCGGGAAAATGTTGTGGCGATATTATATTATTTGGGTGACCATATACATGGGGAAAGGGCAACCAAAAAAAAAAAAATGTTCTCCTGGCTGAAACTGGATACCTGGCCACCCTTTCTGATCTCGGGCCCAGGCCTCGCCAGTTGCACACCTGCACTGCCTCCCTGGCAACCCCTGCACCTGGGGATTGTTTTCTGTATCCCTACAGTCCCCCTACCAGCACCTATATCAGCACTTAACTTGCACTGGCCACCATCTAGCCACTTTTTATTCATCTTATTTTTTCTACTATCCCATGTACTGCACCCCCCCCCCCACCCCCCCCCCTTCTCTTCTCTTGCACTTGCGGGATCTGAATGTCACCTGGCCTAGTAAGATCGCCGCCTGTCTTCCCTTTGTTCCCCCTCCCTTGCCTCGTTGCACCTTGAAACACTTGTCTATAGGCGCGTTATAAATGCCATATAACATGAAAAGTTACTCACCTGCTTTTTGAGTTGTGCACACATGGAGACGCACGCATGGTGATATTGACTATGTAATTAGATGTAATGGGTTTTTTGTCGTATGGAAACATGCGTATAAGGTTTTCTAGGTGCTAACAAGGGTCTCACTATGTGTTACCCCTGCAGCATATTGTATGGCCTATTGAGTTGGCACTTCATACGCTGACCCACGAGTGACCACGGGTCATGAAATTCCCGAGTTGCACTATGGGTGCCTGTAAGTATTTTTTAGGGTTTTTTCTTAAACTGTACAATCTGCAGTGATACTAATATCATCCCTGACACTAAAACTGGTCTGTGTTGGTTCCACAGGTACAGTAGTTGCACTGTTCCCAGTGGAGGATTAAAGTCCATTATCCCGTTCACCTACCCTCGATTTGGAACTTGGGGGCGAGTAGGGATTGGTGTGTGAAGAGATCTGAAACACATTGTGAGATTAATAATCACCTTCTAGAAGGAATAGGGATGACACTTTGTTTTTATTATTGGTTTTTAGATTGGTTACGGGCCCATATCTGTTGAGAACAGGGCGAAGCACTTTCCTTTGCCCTACGTCCTTAAGAAGGTCTCTGACCGAAACACGTGTCAACGTTTTGTGAAAGCTATGACCTTAATTCGGCATCAGATATACCACGACACCTAATATTAGGGACTGGGTCATTGTTTAATGTATTAAATGAAAGGAAATATTTTTCCAATGCCTTTTGATGCATAAAACACCTTAGGTGTTCTTATTGTGTGAATGTCTGAATGAACTTTTGCATGTGGCCATGATTGTTGGTATGAAATTGTGTTTTTTTTTTAAATCAGGTTTTACGATATCCAGATGATTTTTGTGTGTAATGAATTGAATAAAATTTGAATATGGAATAATAATTTGAATATGTATTAAAAGAGTGTCATCCCATTCTACTGATCCAACCTATAATTAATGTCTTACTTTTATAACTAACTGGCTAAGTGTAATCCTTGGTGTTTCATCGTGGACCCATGCCTCAACTCGCCTCTCCTGAGATTTAGCCTTGGCCTCTCTATGCTGCCTTGATTGTTTTGGTCAAACTTCCAGGAGTTGCTACCTGCCCACAATAATAAGGGTGGCCTCCTAAACATCTGTCCACCAGGCCACAGTTTAGAAATGTATTCTAACAAAAGGCTCCAAACCATCAGACGGATTAACTTAGAGCTGAGGGAAACTGTTCTATGGTTCTATTATGCTCGTAATGGATTCCTATGCTTACCGACAGCAAACCTATACATCATCGGTTTACAGTGTTGGTGTGACTATTTGGCTAGGTTTTGACTTGCTTAGTGTGCCAAAGGCCTATAAAAAAATAAAAAATATATAATAACCCTCCCCCGTACATTTTTGTACTTGCCCATCTAACTTTCATTATTGGTGCTGTTCTGTGTGGACTTATTGTAGCACTAGACCATCGGGTATTTATAATGCACCTATATACAATGGGTTTGAGGCGCAACAGGGTGGGAGAGCAGAGGGCCCTCACCCGCCCCAAACAACACCTAGTCTAATCCTTCCCAGGATGCTACCTTGATTGGGTTTGGCTAAAATCCTAGCATCTCAATGTCCACCGTAATAGGACAGCCTTTGAAAATCCTTCCCCCAGGGTTGATTTCAGAAAGCAAGGGGATGTCACTTTCCAAAAGGATTGACAGTGAAAAGGAACAACTGTGTGGAGTGAAACGAAAGAACCAAGACATTTCACTGTGCCCAAAATGAGGAAGGCGGGAAAAAGCACAAACATACTGCCAGGGAAGATACAAACCATTTTAGCAGACCCCAGTAATTTGCTGTAATTTGCTGGCTTGCACCATTCACACACTAAAATAATTCCCAGTTTGCATGGCACTAGCAGCTTTTCACCAACTTCTGCTTGCTAAAACAGTAAAAATCTGTGCACGCCATAGAACATAAGGCAAGCCGCACTAAAAAGACAAAAAGGAGTACCTCCAATCCCATAATTTAACAGTTCTGCATACGGCACCTATAATCCTGTTGAGGCTTCAATAGGAGGGGGTGTGGGTGCAATGGGGTGAATAGAGGAGGCACCAGATAAAAGGGATCCCATTTACAAATGGAGGGGAAAAAAATCTGTGCAAGTCAGGCATTTCTTGAAATTCTGCTTTCGAGCCATGGAAATGTGCCATATAAGGAACTTGCGTGGATTACAATCGGAACCAACCGCTGATCCTACATAAAGTCTGATAGAACACTTGCATTTTAGTGATACTTTTTACAAGAAAATAGCTTACCTCTGACTACTTCCCAGAGTTTCACCCTTCGGTCCATCCCTCCAGTAGCAAGCAGCCGGGAGTTCGGACTAAACCTCACAGCATTCACCTCCCCATCATGAGCATCCTAGAGAGAAATGGGGTTATCTAAATCATCGTGAGGGTCTCCTCTTCTACCAGCATCACGCAACTAAAGTTTTACATTATACAATCTGCAGCTTCCCAGAGTAAAAAAACAAGTAGCACTGCAACAGCTGCCCAGAGCCAGCCTGCTTATCGATGGTTTCAAATAAAGAAACTGTTCTAGGATCTGTGGCTAAGAGTTTCAGTCAGTGCTCGACAGGGTCACTAACTGCGGGTGCATTCAGTCAGACTATATTCCTTTTGGGGGAAAGGCTAGACTATGATTTAGTTGTAGAACTAGCCTGTTTTGTTGAGCCTGCAAATTAGTATTTCAAGCTACCGTACACCAAAATCAAACAGAAGGTAATGTTTGATTTCAACAAACTATTTTTAATGCCAAGTCATCTTGAAAACACTTGGGTTTGTGAACCAAATACATTCAACAAGAACATCTACAAACCAAGTTGTGTCCTTCTTGGGCCATGCACAAGTTACCGATATTCATAGGACAAAATATGCACACCAACAGAAAATGCATACCAATTAGTCAGGGAGTCAGTTATGGAACATAATTATTACAACATGGTCTTCGCCTAGATACATTATTTGGTGGCCTCAGATCGAATACGTGTGATCATGCACTGTGGATCCACACCTAACCGCCATCTCCTTGTGCCCAGAATCTTTTGGATGCAGGTTCAGAGTCTTGTTTCTCAGCATACTTGAGAGGATACAACCTGAAGGCATCACAAACTTTCAGCATATTATCCACCCAAGCACAGCACAACTAGAGCATGATGGGAAAGAAGAATGTCTGCTGGGAGCACGGCTAAGCAGGACCTACTAGCAGTCAGACCTTTTACAGCTCATCACAGACCACCAGTGTTTAAACCCAACATCCAGCCCAATAACTGCTGCCAAGAAAATGACGTACTTACAAATACGAAGAGTGCGGTATTCGGAAGGCGCACCTCCCGCACTGCTCCCGAGGGGCTTTCTGTAGTTTCAGATTGGACTGGGTATGACGAGGAGGAACGTCGCCTAAGCACAAAGAGCAGAAATGTTAATTCATACCATATCTGTAGGTGCATGAAATAGAGGATGAAATGGGGTGTGGGTGCAACACATTTCGGTATCACACAATATCCCCTCCAATAATATTGCCATATATATACATATATACATATGGCCCCCATCCCCCTGCAGGGTCCATGAGTTAATATCACCGCCAAAAACTGCGCTATTCTTGTTGGCTAATAATACACGGAACCATTATTTCTTGGTGGCAGAAGAATATGTAGGCATATCATATCCATGGCAAGATAGTATGACTTTTAAGGTACGTTTGTTTATTTTATTGCTATGGCGCACCTGACCCTGAGGTATCTGGGTGCCTGTGGTTACAAGTATTCTTTGACTACATTTGTTGCAAAGCAACAGTATTAGTTAAGGTGGTGAAGTCAAATTACAGTTACATTTTGGTCAAAGTACAATTACATATGTAGAGTTACAAACGGTGAGCATACAGACGAAGCAGACACGTGACTGGCAATGAGTGCAGGTAATAGGAAAGGGTTACACTTGCTGGTGTAATGAGGTCAGACTCTTGATTTCTTACCAAGTAACCACTAAGTAACCAAGAAATGACGTTTCTCCGGAAGTTAGAGAACAGTCGAGGAGTCTTGAGGGCAGGTGGGAGGGTATTCCACAGTTGAGCCGCCATGACTGGGAAGCTGCTCCCTCCTGCTCTTTTAGATTTATACCTTGGGACCAGCAGGCATGAAGTTCTAGTCGACATGGTGACCTGTGTTGATCCGATAGTGAACTTTTACGTGAGGTAGGGCGGGGCTTTGTGGTTCAGTGCTTTAAAAGGGTAAGACAATGTTTTCCAACTCACTTTTCTTTTATAAAGAGGCATTCGATTTGAGCGGTTTTCTTGTTGCTGAGATATGCTCTTCTATTTAGTGCAGCTCCAAGTGCATATTATTTGGAATTTGTTGAGCACAAATTTGCTAGCTCCCAAATAAAGGCCATCACAAAATAGTCCAGTTTGGCCAATACGAGTGCTCTAGCCAGAATGAAGCAGTTGTCTAAAGGCCCAGTAGCTGAGGCAGTCATGTTCACTTGTTTGTTTAAGTTAGATGTGGCATCGAGATTAAAAACCTAGCGTTTTTACAAATTTGGCCACTGAGATGCTATTTCCATCTATATTAAATAGGAGGCATAGATCGTACTCAATTTGTTTACGTTGCTGGAGAACCCACCAACAGGAGTTCCTTTTTGCCGTCATTCAGGTAGAGGACACGAGTGGCCATCCATGCCTGAATGATTTGGTTGATTTCGTTGCACTCCACACAGGTATGGGGTCAGCTGATGCAGACGGTGAGCAGACTCGCATGGTCCTATTGTTTAGGAACGATTGCATGCATGCGATTTCTGAATGAGAAAAATGGGCTGTGGTAGGGAGAATTCTCAAATTGTGCCAATTCCTCCCACCTTAGAGCCCTCCAGCTCTTTTGCTAAACTTTGGGGCATTGACCTTTTCATTTAGTTGCTTTTTCTGCGTTTGGAACACTGAGTGAAACTAGTGGTCTGCTGTTGGCAGCTTAAGTTCGTTTTTCACTGTGCGCTGAGCTTTGGTGTAGATGTCGGATCTGAGAGAGACCTTGTGTGCTGTCGATGCAGTTTGTGCGTTTGGTGTTGTTGCAGTGTGGTGAAGTCGGTGCAGTTTGCTGGACGAGAGATGTTAGTGTGATTTCCTGGGTACGTTAGGTAAGCAGAGGATGGAGGATGGATTAGTATGTTGTGTGGCCTGGTTATTAGCATTCCAGTTTAGATAGGTGGCGTACCTCTGGGTATTCTTAGTAGTTTGTTACGGTTCTTCATCATCTATTTGTTAGGTTAAGCTGTCATGATGCGTCGCAGTGTGCCGTTTAGATCTTGGGGTAGAGAGGTTGGCTATGGCTAGTCTTTCTCCTTCTGGTGTTGGTGCTGTGGTTTGGCCGGCTCCTATATTGCTGCTGTCTGTCTTGACGGCAGTCTGCTGGGTTTGGGTCCGACTTTCAGGATGTCGTTGAGTCGCCTATGGTTTTATATCATGGTTTAGTTGGGTGTATGGTCGTTAGTGTCGTCCTGTTATGGCTAGCTATAAGTTTGTGATGTGCTATGTCTTAAGATGGTCTACATTGGCTTCTGTATGTAGTTGTCCGTTGGTCGGGTCCACGGTTGGTGTTTTACACTCACCTTTGTTTCTAGTGAGTGTGTGCCTATGTGAGCGTTCATACGATTATGATTATTCTGTGAAGAGCCAAGATTAAGGAGTTTCCTGAATAGTAGGTGGTCCCCTGTGTTGCGTATGGTCTTTGGTAGGCTGTTCAAAATTTTTGGTGCGAGGTGAGAGAAAGATGATACCCAGAGGTTTCCAAGCGCAGACCCGGGGAAATCGAACCTGTGGTGCTCTGTCTCATCTTGCTTCCAAGATGAGCATGTTGCCCCCGAGATATCCTCCCGGGACATTCACATTTTATTTCCGACAATTTGCTAGTCAAAAAAAAGTGTAAAAGTGGCTTGCACGCAGCTGAACTTCAGACCATTAGATAAACCTATAAGAAAGGGGTCCTCAAGCCCCACAACGGTTCTTAAGTAGGACTCTAAGTTTGGAGGTTGACATACCAAATCCAAGTTATTAACGTAGGAGTGTCTGAAAATAGGATTCCTATTCATCAAATGTATACAGATGCCAATGGGTACACAATATACCTGCACTGAAGTCTTTACTGACACGTGCAAGAACACCCAATTTAGGGAAATGGAGTATATTCAATAAAGTTCGAAACACATTGCAGAATAGAAAGTTAGAGAAGGTTATATAGGTTAATACCCAAATCATTAGCTTCCACAGGAATTAAATAAGCTCGGCTCTGAAAAGGCTTTAAAATAAGCTTATGCAATTCCTGAGGATTGCTATGGCAGGCAGTTTTAATTGGTCATGGTATGCTACACAAATCCAATACATGCATGGGGTAATCAAAATATGGGTTAGAAATAGCTGGATTCTCAAACGGCACCAGATCAAAGCCCTGCCCCCCCCCCCCCCAGGCGGCGGCGCATGCATGTTGCCCTCCCATCAGACAACATGCCATGTAGGTCCAATGCACAAGAGACGGCCATCACTGGTGGGTCCCCATGGAGTAGCGATGTCCCAAGTAGAGACTCACAGAATGTAAGGAGACAGCAAGGCAGTGCAAAGACCAAGCATTGGCAGGACAAGAGAAACAAGACACCAAGGAGAAAGCATTGCAAAAAACAGGTTGAGCGTTTGTGTAGAGAAATGTATAAATGGGAGCGTGATAAAAGGGAACCTACCCAAAAATATTAGTGAAAGAATCCAGAAGGCCACTGCTTGGCTGCGACAGTCGCTTACTAAAAAGGAGGGGAGCAGAGAGACTATATTCACAAGCATTTCTCAAAATAGTTCCTCAGCCAACACCGCAAAAGAAACGCCTCATTCCAACACAACCACACATTTTTCCTTACTGGCCACAGGTAGCATTGGTGGCTGCATACCGTTTAAGGATGCTAGCTGCAATGACACTTCTAAACCACTTTAAAATATAGATCTACCAGATTAACATGCGTCAAGCAGCAACCAACATTAGTCTAACGTATTTAAAAGAACGACTGAACAACAATACGTATTGTCCCTTCATTCCCCATTCAGTCTCACACAAACCATCAATGTTATAGACCAACTGCATTCCCTCTCAACCAAAAAGGCTCTGTGCATGCGAGCATGCAGACCCTATGCATCTTATTGTGAGCGGTTTAAGGCAATGACCGTTAATCTCAGACCAAAAAAAGCCATCTCAGAACTTGGGCACGATGTGGACAAATGGTTCATGGTCAGAACACCTACTCTGCCTGCCCTTGCAATAAAATGGTTTACGTACATCCACAACCTCCCCCTTCTGCCTCCTTACCTGGGTGTGCGTGTGACTGCTTGGACTGGGGAGGTACCTCCCGCAGTATCAGAATTCTGTTCCAGCACTTCTATATCATCATCCCTGCAGAAGGATGAACATCATAACAAGACCATATGCGTCGATCCTCAAGTGAAGTACAAATCCCAGCTGCAGCAGTAACCCCACAAGAAACTAGGACAAATGTACATGTTCACAGAACCGTTTACTACCCACACACATTAAGCTCCTTTATTATTAGGTGAAAGTGGACCATGGTGTCGTCACATAAGCACTAGTCAAATAACTGCTAATCTGTTGCAGCACTTTTTGCCTACTGAAGCATCTTCTTGGCCTCGTTTCATTTCCAGTTGGTGAGCAGGTGCAGTTGTATCTGGGTCATGACATCCAAGACCCACACACTTGCTTAGCCCTGCTCCTTCCCTTAACTTAGATCAAGAGCTTTCCTCACCTGGGTATACAAAGCCATGGGCAGACAAAGAAAATGGCAATCCCCTTTGGATCCAGGACTAGAACGCTTGTTCCTCAAACATCCGGTAAGGTTTTGACCAACTCGCTCACCAACCACGCCGCTCACCAGCATCATCATGGACATCTGCCACTCTATGAAAACTGATGTCTGCTGAGCAATCAACCACGGAGCAGACAGCCAACTGAATAACTGAACATGACTTATAAAACGCCATCTTCATTACTGAGGCCAGGATGAATGAAACTACCTCCAACCACATCCTCGATGTCCTCCTCCCAAACAGCCACAGAATTCTACAATACCATCCAAACGAGATCACCAGAGGCCTCACCATCATTCACAAGGCATCACCGTCATGCACCCAACTGGACATTGCCACCATTAGATCTTTTAGAAACCTTTCCTTCCGCTCTCCCCGGCAGGCACTGTCACTTTTCACCTGATCTACAGACAGCCCAAGCACATCACCTGCTTCATCGAAGACTTGATCACCACCATGTCTAACATGAATGTCAACAACATCTTTCTCATTGGCTTCAACATCCCTGGGCACCCAGCAACCAACTGCAATGAAGGAAGACCTCCACTCACTACTTTATACGCTAACCTCAAGCACACGAAAGGCACAACTCACAGGACATGTATCATCCTCTACCCACAGCACAGCTCTCCAATCCTGCTCGAACCACACCACCCCAGTCAAGCACACCCACCAACAACCATTCAAAAACGTTCAAAGATCCTCATGCAATTGACACCAACTGCTACCAGGCGCTTCTTCTGTCCGCCAGGCCAACTTGTGCCATACAACTATACTTTTCCGACATGGACTAATTTACATCTTATGCAGAAGTTAGATTGCACCACGTTGCGCATTGGCTCCTGCTGCCGGGGTGATGCCTGACAATGGAAGCTTTTTTGAGGTCCCGTTACTCAAATCCTCATTTTACGACATAGCCAACATGCTGGCTTGTGACACAGGTCCTCCAGACTTGGCTTGGGCTAGGCAACATTGACATTTGGACCCAACGTAGTGCAAATCAAAGGGCTGTGGCAGGAGTTCCTCACTGGGGATGTTTTCCCACTACGATTTGCATCCAGTCTCACTGATGCATTTTATAATCATGTTACCAAGCAGCACGTGTCCCAATGAGAACTTCTCCATCGCCAATGCCCATTCCTCCCTCGACCAAAGTGTTGCCACCGAGTCTGGTTTTCAATTCTTTGCCTAATAAGGAACTCCCATGGTGCTAATATGTTTTGCTTAGGGCAGCGATTGGTTGAGTGGAGGATTCCAACTGGGATGTTAAATGTCTCCTGCCGGCTACATTAAAAGTGTTCTTCCACCCAATTATCTAGATTTCCTGATGGGTAGACACTTGGCTGGAACAATCTTGGGTGGGTCTGATATTGGGCATTTCCCCGTTTCTCATTGATTCTCAGTGGCGTGATAGGGTAAATGGTTATTTAAACTTTCCCATAAACACCCACCTGCGTTAAGTGGGCGGCACTGGTCTTTTTTTATTTGACTCTGGCAGGGCCTGTGAACTCAGTTTCCAGAATTTGTTTTAGAGATCTTGCAACAACTAGCCAATATTTATACTGAACACAATTTGGATTATGTGCACATTAAATCCCAAACCAACGTACTAAAATATTTAGGTTAATAGCTTTATATAAAAGCTAACAAATGACATGTAGTGGCTGTGTGGGCCTACTTTAATTACCTAGTCATGTTGCAAGTTAAGTAATAGCCCACTTGAAGTCTGAGAGGGAGATGTTACTGGGTCAGACACTGCATGACACTCATCACGGTCAGATGCCAAGCATAGAGCACTAGGAGTAGTTGAAGCTCATTCTGATTATCTATACTTCATGGCACATCCAAGCCACGAAGTGGTTACAGTTAACAAATGTCATAAATCTTGTTTTGGGTGCAATACATCCAGATTTACTTAGGCTGGCTGATCGAGTGCATGAGCAAGTTGAGGAAAGACCAAATATGGGAGCCACCAAAGTGCTGAGGAAGGCAGTGGGTGTCTAGTGGAAGCCATTAAAGTACATGCAAGGCGGGCAATCAGTGGCAGTTTCCCCAAGGGTTTGACTACGTTAGAACTTTGTATTACAAAAGCAGACTACGCCCTTGAGCAAATACAGTGCTACTTTACATCCACCCTTTATGTTTTCAGTAGGCGCTGCGAGTTAAGTTTAGGGGGTTGGGAAGAGTTTGGTGCTTCTTGTTTTTAGCGCCTGTTCTATAACACTTGAAACTAAATTAGTCTTTTCTTAAATTCTTATGTGCTCTGCGAGGCATTTCTGAACTGCCGCCTTAACTGGCTAGTGCGTGCTGGCCATTTAGATGTGCCTCAAATCTAACTCTGCTGGGCGGCATCCACCTCTTCCGAGTCCAACCGCCAACCCCCTCCCCCTGCCCCGCCGACCTCCGATTGGGCTCCGTGCCATTTTTAAGTGAGCCACCCAGGGCCCAAGGCAAAGGGGAGTTCCAGGTGAAGCAGCTACAGTCAGTGTTTGCCTGTGTTCACCTGTGAAAACTGCTGCTATCAATCAGCAGCAACTAATAAGGTACATGTGGTATGGGTGGTGAATACAGCAATTACCGTATTCCAGTAAAGCCCTACAACTCTTATTATTACCTTAATAAGTTGTTTCATTCACTGCTGCGTCTCAAATTTAGGCGCTTCTTCCACTGCTCAAGTATCCCAAATGTAGATGTTTCTCCATGTACTGTTGAATCTCTGAGCGGGCACCATAAAGCGCCATCAATGTCAGCAATGTACGTATAATACACCACTCCACAGGTGTCGAACTAGGTTTTAACGCTTCCATGTGCCCCACTGCAAGTTCTGCTCCAGTGTATTTTAGCTCCTATGTCTACCACTATGGTCAGTTTCCAGAGGTCTCACTGTAGTTCACATCTTGGGTGCCCTCTTGAGATTTTCCCCTGGAACAGTTCACTCCTCTAAATGTGCTCTCCTAGGCCAACTCCCACTATTGCGTTTAGGACCAGGCATGTAGTCCACTGCCAGGAGTGGCCAGACAACTCTAGAGCGCTTCAGGACACATCTGCAGAGTTACCTACCCAATATGCACCAACAATTTGACAGCACGGCTATTCTGTATGAATGCACCAATGCCCATTTGTCTCCATGGACTGCTTCCTGCACTAACGCATTAAAATTCTACTTTCCAATATAAGAATCATACCAACCAAGTCAAATAGGGCAATTGAACGACTCACCGAACTGAAAGGTGCACAGACTAAAGCATCTTTGCACTACAGGCAGAACATACTCCCCTCTGGTGAGATACCTCAAGTGCCCTCGACACAAGCCACCTTCAAGCAGAACCACAGAGTACCCACGTCCCGAGTACTCTAACCGCAAGCATCAACACAAAGCCATTGTGCATTTTTCATCCACTCTCCCCCATAATCCCCAATAACCAAACTTGGGCATCACCTCTTGCAGAGGCACCAACACACAATGCAAACAGCAGCAGTGTCAGTGTTTGATTCAATAACATGCCCATGTCTGGAACGGGACAATTGACCGTGTGCTGCTCCACCAAAATTCCACCAGATGGCACCCCACCTTAATGACTTACTTTAAGCCTAATGCACTTCGTAAAACCAAAAACTTTCCCAAGTAAATCCCAGCAAGAGCACCTTACAACATTTTCAGCAGCAGCGCATGTTTTCCCTGCACAAAGACTCAAACAGAAAGACTATCTGATGAATAGATTCTGTAGTCGAATTGCTCTCCTTTGCCAGTAGCCAATTATCAGTATTAAACAATTCTTCTATTAAGCTTAAATTATGAGAGTAGCATAAAATGGGTCATATTTGCTCTTGCCAAACCTTTTGCATAAACAGAATCCAGTTGAAATAGCTAAAAGTTCACACTGTCTACGTAGCACAACACATTTGCCATTCAATGTCAACACCACTCACGCAATGGGATCAGTAAATGCTAATCAAATTGTCAATAGTATGGGGAACTGAGGAGTGTGGTTTGGGTCAGGACAGAGTGAAGAGGGGCAAAGTATAAGCAAGACAAGAAAGGAGACATAATAGGCCAGGAATGTGGTGCATTTGTATGCGTGTCCATGAAGTTACCCCACTTCTGTAACAGCAAAGGTTTTCCAGTCCAAAAGTGAACTGTGAAACATGACCAAGCCATCATTTCCCATTAGTCCCGCCACAATGTGCACCCACTCAAATTTGCAGACGAAATTAAGAAGCAGTGAAAGAAGAAGACAACCAATATGATGCATCAAAAGAACAGGACTGAAATTGATAATGCAGTAGCAAAAACCAGGAAGAGTACACTTACGGTTCCAGTGCAAGGGGCTCTTTTGCAGCTTCAGCAAGCTCATTCTGTAGCCGAGTTTGCTGTTTTCTAGGCACAAAAGAAAATGTTTTGACAGCCCTGGAGAGAAGCTAATTTACACTGAAATATGAAGTATGCAGTAAAGCACTCTCCTGCTCCGCCAAAGGCAACCTAGTGCACCCTGCGAAGAAAAACTCTGCTATGCAAGACCTACTCCAGTTACCATCACGTTGCATTTGTACAGATTATCTGACAAGCAGCCGTAAAGCAAGGATGGTTAATATTCTCTGGTCAGGTTTGTTTTTTTCTTAACCAAATATGCAACTATCTTTTACTGATGACACAGGGCCGAGAGTGCCATGCAATTATAGCAGGAGTGGATTGGAAAGCAAAAATGGCCTTGGAAATGTTTTTCAAAATGGCCCCATTTTACACCTGAGCAAGCCCAACCCCACTAAGTAAGGTTGGCAGTCTTCTCCGACAATATTTTGGAAAAGATGGTCCAAATAGAGATCTTTGTTTGGCGCATTAGCCCCCATTGGGGATTAAAAAAGCCAAACATAAAACTGCCATTTAACTTAGCTGCCCCCGTTATGGTGACCCAAGGGGAAATCTCCAAAGTTCCCTGTAGGACAGTCCACTTCCGGTTGCAGATAATTACTTATATACACTTACTTGACATCTTTCTCGTTTTCGGCATTAAGACGGTTGGCCTCCTGAGCCTTCTCTGCCATCCAGCGTGAGACCAATTCCTGGTTGTCCTCTGTGGTCTTCCTAAGCTTTTCCTCAAGGGCATTGAAGGTAATCTGCAGAGCATCATACTCATCCTTCAGAATCTGGTTTACCTTCTCAAGGTCCTGCAACTTGGAATGCAGATCCTGACACTCTGTCTTGAGGATTTCTATGGTCTGCAAATACTCTGCAATTCTGGAAATTTTGAAATTTAGAGTTGAAGCCTAGACAACATGCCCACAGGGAAAAGAGAAGGGGGCTCTACTTACTTTGCATCATTGGCCTGTATCTCGCGGTCCTTCTGCTGCAGCTGGCTGTTCAAATCAATTACATTCTGTGCCAACTGTGTACAAGAAAGCAAAACATTACGGACAAGGAAGAGATAAGGGCAAGTGCACATGTGGCGTGCCATAGAAGGCAAAAAAGGATATTCTAGAATGGTGCCAAGTGGGCCACGGACCAGTGGGAAGTAAGGATGCAAGATCTAGTATTCATAATGCACAAGATTGCTTGAAGCTCTAACATCAGTACAGACAGGGCTCTGACCTCTCCTCTTTTCTTGTGGAGGTCTGTAAGCTCCTCCTGGTGTTTGATCCTCATCTCTGCAATACCCTGCATCAAAGTCTCACTCCGATTTTCATCGTGGCCTGGGCTGTTCGAAAACAAGGACATTAGATTATAAAAACAATTCATTGTCCCTCGATAGAAAATCAGCTACCATAAGATACCCTAGGCACAAACAAAACAAACCTCTGGTTGGTTTTAATAGGCATCACATGCTAAGTGAAATACACAGCTATATTTATGGGTTGGGCAGCTAATTTGTTTCTGTAAAGCCAATTAGTGCCAACTATACCCATTGGATAGTCATGGTTGTTTGGGAGATTATCCTCATGTCCTGTGGTCAAGGTCGGTTTATAGTGATAATGTAGGGGAAAAAAATGTTGCATTTTATTTTATGACGTGTTTTATTCGGGGGGGGTTCCCCCAAACCCCCCCCCTTTTTTTTATTCCTGGACCCCAAAATAAATATATAATTTAAAAAAAGGGAATTCGAAAAAAAAAAAATTCTACATTTATTTTTCGACATTGTCATTCTACATTTTATTTTCGACATTTTGACTGACCACCGCCAAGGTCATGAGATGTATCTTCTAGTTAGGCCAATGGGGAAAAAAAAAATAATTTAAAAAAAAAAGAGACCTTTTCTGGCACAGCTATCTTAGGGTGCTAACCACTTTTAGTAGACATTTGCAGTAAACGCAAAAGATTTCAAAAACTGAAAATATCACTACTGGCACCAACTCGTCTAAGGACATTGTCAAAGTAACTAAAAGACCACTGGATAGAAAGGTAAGGCTACAAAGTACCCCAAATGCACGTCACTGTAAGGAGATAGTGACTACTCCGTTTCCCCATACAAATGAGCAAACCGGCAAGGGCCGTAAAACAGAAAGCAGGGTTCCAAACAAGCAAAAACAAAGGCTGTTCCAAAGAAGCCAATGGGAGAAAAGCAGCAAAAAGAAATTAAACAGCCCTGGAATCAGTTGCTCGTCAGTATTTCTATTCTTATTAGAGACAGACCCATATGGAAGAGTTGACCAGTGGCAAACAAACCACCTAACTGAGCCTCCAGTAACAACAACAAGCCACTGTAGAGTATGGAGGAGGTGTCAGAGCACAGCACAAAAGAGCCGCAGCAGATGCTGCAGGTATGCTCGGCATCCCCAAAAGCAACCCAGTCCCACTGGGAAGCCCAGCAGAGCACTGCTTGGGGAAAACAAACCACCAGTGACAAGTGCAACTTACTAAATCAGTCAAGGAGGTGGATCCCAAAAACCTAAACAATGTCACGGAGCCCTGCATCTGCCAACATGCGGCAAATAACCGTGCTGTCCGTGGGCAGGACTTTTGAAAGCATTAATGAGCACATACATTTACTGTGCAAGTGTGAGACAAGCATGTACTGACAGGCAGGTCAATGCAATTGCATCCACCTCAGCCTACCAGTAGACCCTTCGTCAGAACAGAACTGTCTCACTATTGCAAGAGCAATAATTGGATCCCGGTTGGATTATTGTAATGACCTGTTTGTAGGGACTGCCGTAAAAAACATTACCAAACTCCAAACTGTCCAGGATAATGCATGTTCGGGGTGCCAATGGCTTTTCATAGAGGGAACATATCTCCGTAACCAGGAAGCAGGTACACTCGCTCTGCTCGCCTTGACGCACAAATGAATATATAACTTGGCAATGCTTTACCTTTCTCAAAAATAGTCAAGCCTATATCCTCCAGACCTACAAGAATTGCTTATACCAACAGGATCTCCATTACTAGGATTCAAAGTGCGCAGGAGGTTCCAGTTTCCCGGCCATGGCAACGACCCATTGGAACACACTACCCCATACATTAGAAGCATTGAGTCACATTCAGCCTTTAGGAAAGCAATAAAAACTATGTTTGTTTAAATCATTATCCCTGGGTCCCTGGTAGATTGCTTTCCCAATTCTACTTGTAATGTAACCCTCATTGGAACTGTATAAACAAAACTGTATCCACCCATGTAAGTATCATTGTGATGATACATGCTCTCTGTAACCATGAACTGAATAACCCCGTAACTAAGACAATTTCATACAACAGTGCCTCGATTCCCTTGGGCTGCTAATGAGCTTTACAAATCCAAATACATGAGTGACTCAGAAGGTTGGTATTGGGTGAAAGCAGGGTGTATAATGGTGAGCAGTAGTAGCAGGGGGCAAAAATGTGGGCCCGGCCATTTGGAGTCACTGGCCACCTCAGTCTCTACATACCCACAACAGTTTCTTACCCACCAAGAGCAAAATATCACTAGCCAATGGTTAGTGGCAAGTCCAAATTGTGAGCCCTGGAAGTAGTGTGGGAAGGGGAGCGGTAACATCAAGAGGGGTCAATGTGAGCATAAGAGGAGCTACCCAGATTCACAGTGACAAGTATTCAAGCACTTACACACAGGGTTCCTTGATAAAAACAATTAATTTACCAGTCAGTTAATGTAAGCCTTCTTCAGAAGGGAGCACTGTAAAACACCACACAAATATACTTCAAAACTATACATTCTTTCAGAATCAGTAACTACCCATTTGGGATGGTATTCAGCAGAGACGTACACCTACAGGTGACTTCAATTGGTAGGATGCCGTTTTAATGTATTATTGTTGGCATTCAGAATTTTAAGAGCAAGGCAAAGGAAAATAATATTAGAGCAAACAAGATATCACGGATATTTCTTAAGCAGGCAAATAATTTCAGATCCCCAAGAAGAGTCATTCAGTTAAAAACAGAAGTCAAGAGTTTATATGGGTTGAAGAACTTCTTTGCAGGTAAGAGGAAAAAGATGAATCAATGTAGGGCCACATGCTGACTTGTGAGAAGTAAAAGATGTAAGCAACTCTAAGGCAAGTTCTTAGACTTTGTACAGCACCTTTAAAATGAAGAAAAAGATGCAGCAGATTACTCATGTTGTGCAGCTCTGCATGTCTTACTGTTCCTGGGCCTCAGCCGTGGGGACAAGAGGGAGGATGTCTGGGGGACTCTTGCACTGCACCGGGGCAGTCAAAACTTGCAACTGGCAAACTTCACTTTCAGTGGCTGTTCAGCGTTTCAGCTCCTCGCGTCTACCGCAAATAGCAACACTGTGGTTCCTGGCTGTCGAGATGGACTTTCCTTGCTTCTGGGGTACCGCACTCTGTTGAGGAGGGCTCAGGCCTGCTTCCTGGGAGTCCAGAGGATCTTCCAGGAGCTCTTGGCCAACTTAAAAGCAACACACACCAACTGGTATTCCTCCTCCCCGGCTCTAGGGCTTCCAGCAGAAACTCTGGAAATTCAACCAGCTCCGAGATGTATGTCCAGGTGGCTTACATTGGAGTTTCGGCCCCACCATTTCAAGGGGAGAAGTCGCCCTTGCAGGGGCTTCTCCGCTGATGCAAAGTTGGCACTTCATCACAGCAGCAGAGCTTCACCGGGCAAACCAACGGTCCAGAAGTTGCAGCAGGCACCCCCTTCAAGTTCTCCTTTGGTTCCTTCGTCCAGTGGACGATTCTGCCTTCCAAGCCAAAAGCATTGCCTTTTATTCATTTCTCTCCCTTTCCTTCCAGCTCAACCGTCAGTTAACCAGCAGGGCGGCTGTCCGTGCCGGACAGTCAGCCAATCAAAGTGCATTTGGGTCCCCTAGGAGACCAAGCACAGGGAGTCGGGCACCTCCCTCACTTCCTGCCTACCCCAGAAACCCTGGAGCCTTAGGCAGGTTTCACTTGCAAAGGGACCAAACCTGGTTTGGCACGCAGAGTAAATCTCAAGAAGGACCTTTCCACATAGGCAAAATGAACAAAGGGACCAAACCTGGTTTGGCACGCAGAGTAAATCTCAAGAAGGACCTTTCCACAAAGAATTGGCAAAAAAAGAAGAGCGGGACATTTTGACAAAAATGACACCCTTGGGTGCTTTACTGCAGCTGTGAACGCAGCCCGCTGCAAATGCACACCACGGTAGTAAGAACAAAACCACTGTCACCAGTCATTCAGTGAGGAAAGCGTATCAAAATTGTTACATGAGAAGTTAGACAAAGGGGATTCTAGGTAACCCCCTCTTGCACCCCATTATAAGATAGGGCGTGCTGTGTCTAGAAAGTTACAAATGTAATTAAAGTCAATTTCTCTTTACTGCTCTGGGAAGCAGTTTATCCCAGAGAAGGTATTTAAACATTGGGGAAAAAGACTTCCCTGTGTCAATGCACTAAAGGTGCTGTGTGACACAATGTAAAAGATGATCCCTATTAGAGTTGTCAGACTCCACAACCAAAGAGTAACAAAAAAAAAAAACACAGAAAAATACACGAGTGGGAGAAACATCCAGCAAGGTTGCTGGGGGGGTCTCTAAGGGAGAGGGAATTGGCAAATTTCTGAGAATTCTCCCCAACAGAGGCCATTACGAGCACACCCATTAACCAAAGCTGCTCAAGCCCTCCATCACAATAACTAAAAGCTGACTAACACACAGCTTTTTGGCAAATGGATTCAAAGTAGGAACTTTTATTACTACTCATTTCACTCATGGACATACACCCATACGATGGGGTCTCAGGACCATGTTGTCGCGTTTCTGATCTCTGAACCCTCTCCCTCATCCCCATTGTTATTGTACAAAACCAATTTCCAAACAGTGATAGGTAATCCCCAGTGCCCCCTGATTGACAGCGGTGATTGTGGAAGAAGGCCTGTGCTGCTTCCTTGGACGATTCATACCTTTTCAGAGGAAGGCCACAATGTCACTTCCCGAGCCACTGATGCTCTTAGGACAAATACCCACTGTCAGCAGCCCATCAGACGCTGCAGGCCCCATAATTACTGCTAATCACTTTCTCTACTCTAGCTTTTAAAAACAGCAGCAATTTTTTTTATTGTTTTGGCTGAAAAATCAACCTTTCAATTTGTGCATTTTCTTTTAAAATCAATTTCCCACAAATTACATATTACAATTTTGCAACATTTTCAATACAATTGTTTTAAACTTCACATTAAAAGAAAATGTCAATGTATCACAAGCAGAAAAGAATACATACCTATAAAACTCAAATGTATAGAATCCTATAAGACTCACAATTACATAACAAATTATTACCAATTATATAAAAGAGCATAATACAAAAAGCAACACTAAAAAGAACCACAATTTCATTTGTTATAAAAATTTGCAAAATATATCTTTCTAGGCTTTGGAGGTCTAACCCATGAAATAATTGTATAGTAGCAATTATAATTGCCGGTTGCGCTGCGCCAAATATCGTGTGCCAAAATTCAACTGGGTATAAACGCAAATGCTTATCAAATTAGGTGTTTAAAATATTTATGACCCACAGTTAGATGTTTCAAAGTCGCTTTATATTCGCCTTTGTTACAAAACCGACATATGTTGTCTTCAATTTACCTCATCTGCACAAGATCTCTTTTGTGGGCCATAAATTGAGCCTAAACCTCAAAAATAAATTCCTAAACTGGGCTGATGGATGTTTAGATAAGTAAGCTACCACAGTTCTACATTTTTTATGGCCAAACAGAACTGAATTAAAATCTTCATAAGAATTACATTGATCATGTGTACGGATCCAATCTTGTTGATACAGTTTAATTTGTGCTAGCCTTGGTTAATTAAAAGGTCAATCGAAATATTGGTAGCAACCAGGAGATTTAAAGTAAAATTTCTCCAATAGCGATAGAGCTCCCAGCTCATATCGTATCAATGGTATTGGCATGTATTTTGGCAAATTAAGGATAGAACGCCAACATTTTCCCTCTAATCAATCAAACACACGCTCTCGTGGACATTCAGTTCCACCCCATAAATAATAATGGGCACCGCTTTTTGAATGTAAAAAGTCACTGACTACATGTAAATTTACCAAATTTATACAACAGAAGTTTAGCTTGTGAGGTAACTGATTGTAACTTGCACACATTATGTCATCAACACAATGCATCGTTCATCCGGTCATTAATGTTGACTCCCGAGTACTTACAATATGATGTAGTTTTTATAATCGCTTAAATCCAAAAAAATGCTTTATGCTGGTTAGCCTTTGAGCCACACAGCAAGCATCAGTGAAAGAGGTGTGTGGTCAGCCAACCCTCCAAGCACACAGGAAGGGTTCTCTCACACAAAAGGAATAAATCTACTGGGCATGATGCTAGTGTGCTAACAGTATTCATAGCTAGAGCAGGGAAAGTGTTCTGGGAAGAGTATGCTCAGGCTGGTAGGCATTTACTGCCCATACATGGGTCCTATCCACGACCTTCGCGCTATAATCATTACAATTTTTATTAAATAAAGAAAAGGGGAACCTTTTCAAAGAACACAAGTGAACGTAATCTTTTCTGAGCTGCCACATACACAGATTTCCAGCAGATTTTACAAATTTCAGCAAGAAGGGATGGGACGATCTATTTGCAAACAGATTACATGTTTCCTTTTCCTCGCAGAACTAGGCCGAATGGAAGATCAATGAGGAGGTCTTCACATAGGTGAAACAAACCCATACCTGATGTCATGTCGGACCTTTGGTTCGTGCTCCTCGGTTCGCATTTTTGCAGCCAACAGAAGATCCGATTTCTCCAGTAGCTTGTTATCTGGAAAATGGTTGATTGACGAGAGGTCACAAAGTGACAGCGAGGGCAGAGATTATACTTTTTCGTTGTTGTTCATGAGGTTGTAAATCACCACAAGACATTAAAACAAAAAATGATTAAGAAATCAGCAAAATGAGTGGGTAAATTGGAACATTGATATAAGTAACCTCACACCTGTCCACACGGTCAAATAAGCACGTTTGCTGAAACAGAATACACCAAGTGCACTAGAGTAATGCATGTAAATATGTCCCATGTAAACGCTTTAGATTAAAGCGCTATATAAAAATTGTCAGTTGATACCCAACTACTTCTTAATGATTAGTATTGCTCATAACACACAGCTACGCGCAGAGGAATAAACAGATCTATATAATATAATCAGAACCCCAAGACATAAACAGCCACAGTAATTCCTTAACTTCAGTAACCTGAACGCTACAAATGCAAACATGGGGAAACAGAGGACCTAGAGTAGGGGACTGCCACCTCTAGCTTTGCAGATGTTTTGGACTAGAGTTCCCATCAGCTGTAGTAATCATAGATGTCATAGTTCAAAACATTCAACAGCAACACAAAGAAAGGGGTCAAAAATTGACAACACAAAGCATGATAGGCTTAGAATATTTAAGGGTAGCCCAACTTGCAGGGTTATCCCCAATTATAAGGGTACCCCTAATCACGCTCACACCAGAATAAATGCACCCCTCTAGGGAAGCATGGCCAAGAGTCTTTCTTACAAGGATAACAAATGTATTATTTACAGAAATGAGGATCAGAGCAAAGAACTCAACTACCTGAACTGTCTTATGTCCCTTAACCATTCCTCTCTCCTGCCAAACTGGTGCCAGGCAGGAGCTTTTATAGTCTTGGCTTGTCCACTGGATATGGACATGGCTCCATCCCACATGTCTTTCCATACAAGGGATGCCTCAGTCTTCCTTTCTTCTTTTTCATCATCATCAGCAATTTCTGTTAAGATATGCTACTTTATTGCTAGCCTATACAAGAATACACTGTAGCTAATGTTTTTCATCATTTTGCTACTTCTGAACATTTATATATAAAAACTATGTTCCTGTCATGCTCTCCATTATGTTTTTACATGGTCCTGTAATTTTATTTAAACCTTGTTTTCCATAATTCTGCATTGTGTGCATCGAGCCTTAGCCTGCATGGGCTTTTGACAGACAGCTGGTCACTTTGTGAGCTCTGCCAGTCTTAGTGACGCAACACTGTAAGCACTGCAATCCATTTTTAGCACAGGCTGCATTCTTCCCGGCAGAGAGCCTGCTTCCACCGTGCTTTGGAGATTTTCAGAACTGCATAGATTTTGACTTTTACAAATGTATTCAGCTAATAGTTATTTGCACCGTATATTTAAATAACCACCGCCTTTAGTGCTGGCCTGTGTCCGTGTGATTATATTTGCATAAGAGCTTTCCCAATGCCCCCCTTCCCCGTTGATGTACCTGGAAGCAAGCAAAAGAAGGCTTGCCTAATTCTAAAGCGCTAGGGGCTCAGGAAGGCGCTAGCTCCTTCCCAACAAATACCAGACCCATTACACTCCCGCAAAAGTTAAGGTTGTAATACTTTACCGTTACACATTGTAACAAGGTATTTAGTGTAGATAGGAGTGTCAAGAATGCAAAAGTAGATATAAGTCGCTTGCAGAGTTGTTTACAAAAAAAAGTTTCCCATAGGAATCAAAAGGACACTGCCAGTAGGCCAAACTGGATTATGGGGAAAAGGGAGGCAAGTTCAACCACTACCCTGCAGGTGTAGAAAATCGCAACCGACCACAAGGGAGGCCAGAAGAGAGAACCCACTTGAAGAGCTCCTGCGCAAGGTTATAGACCCAGCAGCCCTAGGAAGAGAAGTAAATCAAGATTCGGGGCAATAGAAACTATTGCATTAAAAGTGCACTCACTTAAATGTTACTTGCTATACACCATGGAAATAGTGGGGCTGCAAATGAAAATGCAAGAGATTGCATGCTGTTTTATCCATATGAGGTTGCGAGTGAGGATCGGTGTGATTTGGCTGTGGCATAATTGTTGTAGCAAAATTGAACGTGGGCGATTTTTCTGTGGCCAAAATCAACAAATCCATGGCGACAACCCCCCCTCCCATGTTCGGTAGCGATTAACCAGTTCGATTGATTTTAAAATCAATTGTGCCAGATGTACCATTCAATCAATGAAAATAAATCAAATTGGATTAATATTGCGAGGGACGCTGGCTAGTAGCTTGCAAGTTCTGCTTCCCCTCATTCAGAAGAGTACCGTTTTTCTCTCAAGTTAACCAACACATTCTAGCAGTGTGGGGTGACTGCTAAATATACTCTGTAGTCTTCGTGAAAATAAAGATTGTTACACAGCTAGTAAATAATCAATAGTGTGTGCGCTTGCTTAAATACGCTTAGTAGTACGACTTTTATACGAATGTTATGGTGTGTATTAAGGCAATTTATTGAATGCATCTTTATTATGACTTGTGGGCGACTTTTTCTATAGGTGCACAAGACAGTTGTACCAGCCCGACCCTGATTAAACCAATAGCAAACATTGTAATTTACTACTAGATTACACCTCCCACACTAATACCCTTCGACCCTGCCCCCAGTGAGGAACCATCATGAGCGTGCTCCATGCTGATAGGCTGACTGTCGAGGGATCGGTTTCTTTTTGTCCCATTATATAATGAAGTACCTGTACAACTGTATGCTGACCAGTAGGAGTCCATTATATATGCCTGGATCTCACCCAGTCACATCGCTTATTAATATGGGCCTTTAGGAAAATTGCGCCAACGCAAATCTACCGTTGCTCATAGGCAGATTGCAGCGTAGCCTCATCGAAAAACACGAGACCCAAACAAACGAACTCAGTGATAATTATTGACCTACCCCACAAACTAGTCGAACGAAAGATTAAACAATGCAAACCCTTGTAAAGGAAGGGAGAAGAATACCCTGCAACGTGTGGCTACCCAGATACTCTGAACTACGACTCCCATGATCACGCACCATTCGGCATAAGAGTGGAAGCCGAAAACATCCAGCTGGCCAAAGGTTGCGAAAACACGAGCCAGCCTCCCGCGCTAAACCTGTAAACCTCTCCCCAATATTAACGATTTGCTGTAATACACGATGCCAAGTCATCTTTGTGGGGGGCTTGGTATCCTGCGTGCAGAATTTCTCCGGCTTATAGGAGCTCCAATAACAACAATATGTATGTCCGGAGGACTGGTCCCAACACATGACCCTTGGCAAATGTCTGGGGCGAGCGGCGAGTTCGCTTATCCGCTACCACTGCCCGCCCAACCACCCTCCTCCTGCCACAATGTGGACCGATGCCCCTTACTTACACTGCTGGATGAGCTCCTCGAAGCCATGCCTCTGGGCCCTATCCCGCCTTCGGAGTTCCAAGGCAATGTGTTGCTTCCATCCGGGTGAACCCTGCGCCCGGCAGCCCGAGGCCATGTCGGGAGCCCAGGGCTCGGGCTGCCGGTGTACTTCCGGATCCCGCTCCTGCTCTGTGGTTCGTTGAGCCACTTCCACACGCATGTGCCAGCTCTTCCGTGGTTCAGAAAGGGCATTCCCTCAGCGCCCACAAATCTCCATCTTGCTCCGGTATGCAAGTCGCAATCTGATGACGCGTTCCGAGGTTGCCCTGCGGGAAGTCTGAGCAAAGGATACGGTTGAGAACTGTACTAGCATCCCTTCTGCAATCTAGCGCCGTTCAGATAGCTATGTGAGATCAGACAAAGAGCACAGTCTCAGTCCGTCCTTCGTAGCGAAGAAGTAACCAGTAAGTAAAGACCGCTCGTGGGAACGATGGATCAGAAGGTATAGAGTTTGCAAAAACGTACTGCGCGCTGACGTCACTCGTTAAACGCACACACGCGCGTTTTCAGGGTCGTTGCTATGGTCAGTTTCTCGGACGGGAACTAGTCGCTAGCATTTCAGTAGGTGGAGAAAATGTAGACATATATAATTATGACTGTAAATGCTAACATCAATTCTGGTCACCCAGTCCTGCTTTTATCCCCATTTGAATTCATTGAGTGATTTGTATTTTGTTTCCTTTTTGACATTTTGAAAACGTACAGGCCCTCAATTCCAGTGGTGTCTGGTGAATTTTTTAATTGGAGGGGTAAATATTTAGGGTGGTCCACTCACTGCAAATGCCATTCTAGAGTAATACTGCATATCACTGGCAGAGGCATGCCAATTCTTCTGCAAATTGCGTGAGTTTCGAGCAGAGCGAGATACACTCCATGACTCTTGCATGGAGACACAATCCTTTCGAAGCAAGACACTTATGAGCAAGTGGTTCGGCGCGGCTGTTTGGGCGCAAGTCTCCTGTCAGCACAGCCTGTTGGCTGCAGCCAGCAGAGCGCAGGGACCTATAGGTGTCTATCTCTTACAGCGAACCGAAAATGGGCCATGATTGCCATCTAGTGGAAGAAGTTGGTCGCTTTGAGTATATTCAAAACGAGTTGTGCACATCAGTCTTGCACAACTGCCATCAACTGGGGGATACACTGGTGAATAACATACAATGCTCAAAATGATGCCAGGATCTCAGTTGCATTGTGCAGAATAATAACATAAACTTGTTCTGTTAATATGTTAATAACATTTATAGCGCGCCCGTTCACCGTAAGGCATCTTGGCGCAAGGAAAAGTCAGATACAGGTCAACCATTCTAGGGAAAGAGTAACGTTTTCAAAAGGCACCTAGAATGCTCTGATTACTTACCGGTAATCTTCATTACTCCTAGTCCTACTCTTCCTCGTCACAGTACTTACTTCATGAGGCACCCGCCTCCGACACAGGACCTTCTTCTATTTCTTTAAATCCCTATAACTCCTCCCCCACATCCATGTCACTCAGTTTCATATTACCAAGCCGGAGCATGGGACCTTCCCCGCAGGGAGGGTGAGGAGGGTCGTCAGTACTGTGACGAGGAAGAGTAGGACTAGGAGTAATGAAGATTACCGGTAAGTAATCAGAGCATTACCTCCACGTCCACTCTTCCTCGTCCCAGTACTTACTTCATGAGGTATACCAAAGCATCAACGGGGAAAAGGTCCCAATGAGACAGAGCCAAAAACAGTGCAGCAAAACACACCCACAATAACTCTTAAATCACATCCCCACAGACAAAAACTCCAACCACGAAGGAACCAACCCCCGAGTGGGAGAAACTCAACCCATAGCGGTTGATGAAAATGCCTAGACCAGCCAAGGCGGCAGCCATACAAATCTCTTGCAGAGAAAAACCCTCCTTACATCGGGCCAGGAAGCCGCGAAACCCCTGGTAGACCGCCCCTGATTGTGCGCAGGCACAGGCAGGCCAGAAGCCACACAGGCCCTAGAGATCACAACCCGGAACCACCGGAAAATGGAAACCACAGATGCGTTATGCCCAGCCCCAGCCAGACCACAAGCAATCAGAAGACTATCAGATTGGTGGAAAAGGCAAACCAAGCCAAATACTCCAACGCGTCCCGCCGGACATCAATGTTAAGCCGAGCCACCTCCTCAGGCGTTCTTGGATCATGAAAGAAGTCAGGGAGAACCAGACCCTGAGAGGTGTGAAACCCGAGAGACAACTGAAGGGAGAAACTTCGGACCACACCCCGGCACCACCGAGTCTGGCAGCACCCTCAGGAAAGGAGCGTGACATAAGAGAGCCCCAATCTCCCCAAGCCTACGGGCAGAAGTGAGGGCAATAAGAAAAGCAGATTTCAGTGTAAGATGTTTGATATCAATCTCGGAAATGGGCTCAAAAGGAGGCCCATGAAGGAACCGTAATACAAGAGGGAGATCCCAAAAGGAAAGCCCTTTATCAGCACAAGGAAGGGAAGAAGAAAAACCCTGGATCAACTTCCCCACCAACACCTCCCCATCCAAGTGACCGTCAGAGTCCCCCAAAAGGAATTTCATGGAGGCCCGCTGAGAGCAAAGCCTGGAAAAACTGCCAGGCCCCTGTCAAAACCCCTCCTGGAGGAACCGAAGGATAGCAGAGGCCAGAACGCAGGGGAGGGATCCCAGACTGCCCATACCAGTCTCGGAAATGGCCCCAATGTCTGCCTAACACCTTCAGAGTGGAGGGTCTAAGAGCATCCATTTGGACTCAACTACAGGATCTGAGAACCCCTGAGATATCAACCTAGACTGAGCAATAGCCACACCGCCCATTGCATCCGGTGGAATTCTAACCGCAGATCCCCTTGAAGGGGACACGGCCACCTCGGAACCGGCCAAGGTTCCTAGGAACGAAGCTCCAACAGAGAGGGGAGCCAACTCCGGCGGCACCAGAACAGAGCTAACAACAACACAGTCACCCTGGACACTCAGATGCGCCAAACCACCCGGGGCAGAAGGGGAATAGGTGGAAAGGCATAAAGGAAAACCCCAAGGCCACTGTACAGAGAGGGCGTCCATCCCCCAATCCCCTCAACCTGAAACCGAGAGCAGAAGAGGGGAACTTCTGCTGAGGCCGGGGATGCAAACAGGTCTAGAACCAAGGACCCTAATCTGACACAGGTCACCGCAAAGACCTGGGCCAACAGGACCAGTTCTGCAGAGGAGTGAAAACCGGCGTCTGAGAAGATCCGCTTGAACATTGTCCACCCTTCTGATCCGTGAGGCCAGCAGATACACCAGATGAGATTCCTCCCAGGTGCCTATCAGCGCTGCCAGAGCATTCAAGGAACAGCCGGAACCCCTTTTGCAGTTCACATATGCCAAGGCCGTCGTATTGTCCGATCGGACCAAAAACCGCCGACCGTCCAGCAACTCCTCGAAGTACACCAGAGCTTGCACAATGGCACAACTCTTGCCAATTGGATGATCACCGGCTCTCCCCAGATCTCACAACCCTTGAGCTGAGAGGACCCCCAATGTATACCCTTTCTGCTGGTGTTGGTAGTAGGAGAGGTCACAGGAGGAAGGACCATGCACACCTCAGCCTGTAGACCTGAAACCCCCCGCCACCATAGCAGGGACACTCGCAGCGCTGGGGACACTGAAAACAAAACTACGAAAGCCGAGATGTCGGGAGCCAGTGGGAGAGAGTATAAGACACCAGGAGACGTAACCGAAGACAGGCTCAAGGAACTGGAAAACATGCAAGACGCCACGTGCCCCGTAACTTCAGCAACAGGTGAGTCGAGACATACTGCCTTCTGAGAACCCAGCCCAGAACAGCCAGCAAGCGCCCCCCCTGCACAACATCCAGAGTACGCTCTCCCCAAACGTCCGGACAAGCAGTGCAGGGTCTTGAGACCCATAAGCAGGTGACACATCCTAGAAGGCATTGGGACCAGGAACACCCGCAAGTAACCCACAACAACCGTTCGGAGAGAACGGATCCCATGGCCAACTACTTGGACCGTGAGCTGGGTACCAAAGTCCCAACCATGCAAACCTGGACAGGAGGAGACAGGAACGGCAACTGATACCCCCTCCAGACGGATCCCATTACCCAGGAAGCCGAACCCCACCGGTCCCATACACCTCCGAGAAGATAGAGACGAGGAGCCAGGGAAAACCGCCAGTCACTGCACTTGCACCAGAGGGAAATCACAGGACGTTGAAACAGGCCTGCGCCACAATATAACAGCATGCTTGTCAGTCCACAAAAAGATTTGACCTATCAAAAGGAAGATACTGGACAGCCCAGAAGTCCAGCAGACTATGGCCCGCTCAGCCGACAGAGGAGCCACCAGGCTGGCGTCAAAAGGGCAGAGTACTGTCACAAAGCGGGGCAAAGCAATCCATCCCGGATTTCCGACATCAAAGGCAACCCCTACCTGAGGTATGCCTATACTGGAAAACCCACTGAAGTGACATCCCCTCCACCGGCACCAGGGGCTCTGAGAACCCCTCTAAGCACAGACATGTGCCACCATGTGCCCTATCACTTCCCACAAGTCTGAGAAGAGGCGTGAAAGCAACACGTCAGCACCGGAGGACCTAGGGCCTAAGAGAAGAGACACTGGGAACCCCCTGCATGGCCGTTACTTCCATGATCATTTTCCATAATCCCATGCCGGACAAGGGAAAAGCAAATCAACTCCTTTGACTTTCCCTTGCGCAGTTTAGAGGAAGAGGACAGGACAAGGAGTCTGCGTCCATAGCTAGCACAGACCCAAACACACCACATGACTGAGAGGCGGCTTGAGCCCTGTATCCAGTAGCTGGTAGCCCCATGCTCTAAATCGTTCCAATGCATCGGTCTAGGAAGGATGAAGGACCGAGTCAGCACCACTGAGACTCGAACCCGAAGTGTAGACTATGCCAGGCCGGTACCCTTCCGGCCGCTTGCAGATGGTTCCAAAATCTGCGCCGTATTCACAGGCAGCACGCAAGGAATGCAGCCAACATCCGGTGCATACTGGGCTGTGTTTGTCTGAGGAGCTGGTGGTATGTGACATGTCTGTGACAGAACAGAGCCCCGCACTTTCAAATACTCTGTCACAGTCACCCCACGACAAGAAGCAGAGAGTCCTCACAGCAAAAAAGGAAGGCTAGCCCATACTGCCAAGTGCTTGCCATCATTTCCAATAAAGATGTGTACACAGAGCACGAGGTAACGGCCTTTCAAAGGAGTCAAGATGGCCATACCAGCAAGAGAGGGGAAAACATCAAGCACAGTCCTCCCCTCTCCTTACCTTCCCCCAGAGAATGCAGCTGACATCCGGTGCTTCCTGGGCCGTGTGTCTCTGAGGAGCGGGTGGTATGTGGCATGCCTGCGACAGAACAGAGCCCCCGCACTTTCAAATACTCTGTCACAGTCACCCCACGACAAGAAGCAGAGAGGCCTCACAACAAAAGGGAAGGCTTAGCCCATACTGCCAAGTGCTTGCCATCATTTCCAATAAAGATGTGCACACAAAGCACGAGGAAAACGGCATGTTGAAGGAGTCAAGATGGCCACACCAGCAGGAGAGGGGAAAAATATCAAGCACAGTCCTCCCCTCTCCTTACCTTCCCCCAGATAATGCAGCTAACATCCGGTGCATCCTGTGCTGTGTGTGTCTGAGGAGCGGGTGGTATGTGACATGCCTGCGACAGAACAGAGCCCCCGCACTCCCAAAGACTCTCTGCCACTGTCACCCCACGACAAGAAGCAGAGAGGCCTCACAACAAAAGGGAAGGCTAGCCCATACTGCCAAGTCGAATCAAGATGGCCAAAACAGGAGGAGAGGGGAAAAACATCAAGCCCAGTCCTCCCCTCTCCTTACCTTCCCCCGGGCCGTGCAGGACCCGGGACACAATGCTCACGCTGCGGTCCGGAGCCCAGCAAAGAACCGAGCAAAGCAATCCAGCTCAACTGTGACCCCAAGCCCCGCAGGGGGCCCAGGAGCAGTGCCGCACCTGAGGGAGCCGAGGGCCCCGCCATACAGCCCCCCCCAGGGGGCCAGCAATCGGTGCTCCCCAGTGCCCCGCACCGGGAAGAAAAAGTCCAACCTGCCGGAGGCAGGAAAAATTTAAACTGAGTGACATGGATGTGGGGGAGGAGTTATAGGGATTTAAAGAAATAGAAGAAGGTCCTGTGTCGGAGGCGGGTGCCTCATGAAGTAAGTACTGGGACGAGGAAGAGTGGACATGGAGGTAATGGAGATGGTTCTCTGTGGCCTTAAGCTCAGGAGCAAGGCCATTCCAAAGCTTGGCAGCCGTAAACGAGATAGCTTGTCCGCCAACCCGCATAAGTCGAATCTTCGGCAGCACTATCAAAATTTGTGAAGCGAGAACGGAGCAGACGTTCCGGGACATAGTGGCAACTTTTGTCTCTGAGATATTCAACTCCTTGGCCATAAAAGGCCCGGTGGACCAAAAAGAGGGATTTTAATTTGATTCTTTGGCTCAATGGAAGCCAATTTAGGGCTCGTAATACAGGACTAATGTGCACTCCGTAAAGGGCAGTACATAGCTCCCAACCTTTTTTGTCAGCATGGCGGGTGAAAACACCCGATTTTCTTTTTGGCGGGTGAGAGGCCCATAGAAGTGAATGGGCGTACGAAGGACTTGGCGGGTGATTCATCTGCTTTCAAGGCGGGTGACACCCGCCAAAAGCGGGTGATTTGAGAGCTATGGCAGTAGTAGCCACTCGGGCTACCATGTTTTTTAGTAGCTGTAAAAGTGGATAATTCCAATCGGCTTGGCAAGATAAAGGGCATTACAATGGTCAATCCGACTGGTGATAAGAGAAGATACCACCAGTGGACCTAGATGCAGGGGAAGAAACGGGAAGACCTTTTGCAGTATTCTCAAAAGAAAGTATCCTTTTTTGCAGACCACGCTCACCTGAGGTGCTCGAGAAAGTGACGAGGATAGAACTGCCAGATTTTTTACCGTTGTGATATGGGTGGGAAAATCACGTATCGTGGGAGGCCAGAAAGAGCAAAGCTAAGAGTAGACCGTACAACCAAGATCTTGGTCTTGTCGATGTTTAACTTAAGCCAGTTCGCACTCATCCATTCCTCGACCGCAGCCAGGCACTTGCACAGATCCGACGACACCTCAGCCCGATCCTGATCTGACCGGACCAGAATCCTGGTGTATTCGGCATAAGAATAGCAGCGAAAACCATGCGAGCGAGTGAGGTGAACCAAAGGCTGAACATAGATATTAAAAAGCTTAGGCGATAACGCCGAATCCTGAGGAACACCACAGGATAGTAATCAAGAGGCTGAAAGAAATAGAGGTTATGAGAGAGATTGGGCGTCATTACGACCCTGCCGGTTCGGAAAGAACGGTGGCGGTAAAAACGCTGCCACCGTTCTTTCCGGACCAGCCGATTCAGAGTCCTGCAGGCGGGAGGTGTCACTCCAGCCAGGTCTGACCTGGCGGGAGTAACGCCACCTGCCTGCAGGAGCAAATGGAAACACCGGCTCAGTCATAGATGGAACCAGTGTTCCTATTGTCCCCGTCCCCATGGAATGGGGACTTACAGAATGCCGCCTCTGGAATTCCCGGGTCACCGGGTCATAATGCCCCAGTGATTCCGGGAATCACAGAGATGGAATGGTAATACGGGTCCGGCGGTAGCCTGCCGGTTTCTCCGGCACGGTCGCCGCCGGACTCGTAATGAGGCCCATTGACTCCTATCGGTCAAGAACATTACCTGAGAGGCTGGCTGTGGCAAAACGGGATAATAAGATGGGATGGTCAACCGTGTCAAATGTCGCCAACAGATCTAATAGGATTAGGGCCCAGGCTCTACCCTGATCAACAAGAAGAGTCAGGTCATCCACTACAGAAGTCAGGACACTCCCTGTGCCCCTGCCCCGTCGGTATCCTGCTGAAAGGAGTCAAAGGAAAATTATGTTTCCAAGAAGGAAGATAGAAAGGGGGCCACCAAAGATTCAAGTAATTTCATGAAAAAAGGAAGGAGTGAAGTAGGACGATAGTTAGCTAGCACAGAGGTATCCAAAGATGACTTCTTCAGAAGAGGAATTACAGTAGCATGTTTCAGTTCTGCCGGAATGAAGCCAGACTGACACATAAGATTGATAGCATATGTAACCCAAGGTATTATAGCGGGCATAATTATTTTCAAAATGGTAAGCAGGATTGGATCCGAAGGAGCAGCCGATTTAAGACGCAGAAATGCCCGTGTAACATCATCCTCAGAGAAATCCTGAAAAGTAGAGCATACCAGGGTGGTAGAGTCAGCGATGAGCGACCCACAAAGTGGGGAGTGGGAGAAATCACCCTGACAATAGCCTCCTGTATGTTGGTACCTTTTGTGACAGAAATGTCAGAGAGTGAGTCGCATAGGCTTGAGAGGAGGGAGCCATGAGGGATAAATGACTGACAGAAGAAAAGTATTTCACTACTGAAAACAGTTCCTTGGAGTGGTTAAGAGCCTGCTCAATTTTATGAGTGAAAAAACGACTTTAGCAGTGACAATCTTGCAATGGTAGTCCCTAGTAAGCAGTTGAAAATTCTCTTTTTCTATGGAGCTATAGCGCATTGTCAGACATTGACCAAGAGGACCATGTAACCAGAGTGAAAAGGCCAAGTCTTTGTGGTGAAGTGTTTCACTTTGAAGTGAATATGGTGTGAGTGGCAGAGAGTGGTCTGCCTGGTGTCTGGAGCGGAGCCTGGAGTATTTCTTCTCTGTTTGTTTTTGGAGGTGAACCGAAGCAGCAGTTTAAAATCATTACTGCTGTGCAGAGCGGCAGTGGGAAAGAGTGGTCTAATGAGGGCGAGAAATGCAATATCTGTCCTGTCTTGATCTGACTCTGGTCAAGGTTCCATCAGGTCCCACCGAAAAAAACGCCATTTAGCTTGTGGGAGAATGTGGAGATTAACACAGCTCATGGTACAGCATCTCATTTGTTTGGTACTGTGAGAAACCTGAGGGCATCCTCACACCTACTCCCCTCGGATCCTCTTCGCAGGTGGCCAGGGAAAGGCCATCGCTCTTGGATCCTGAACCTGGGGGTAGAGATGCAAGGGAGGATCACCTGGTAGGAGGGTCCTTCGGGATTGGGAAGAGGACGGCTTTAGGCGAGACTTGGTATCCCCCTTTCCCTTGGGAGAGTAAACCTTACTCTCCCCTTACCTTTATAGGTTGTTTCCAATCACTTCCTTTTATTTCCCCTCAGTCATACCACTCTAGTACTTGAATGAGGAAGAGGCGACTAGGAGTTGTACACACTAACATGCAGTTACACCACTCTGGTACTGAGACGAGGAAGAGGCCTGGAAACTATTGTGAGGGTCAGGCATGTCCAGAGAACACCAGTAATTGTGATCAGGCAATTGCACTCAAGGGCTTGCACCTGCAACCTGTTAACAGGTCTCAGGTGCATAAAAGGTGGAGCCAACAGCAAGGAAGGGGAAACCGGCAGGAGAGACGCCGGGCAGGTAGAGAGGGGCCTGAGAGGGGTGAATTCCTGCAAAGAAGAGATCTGCCGGGTAGGGTCCGGGACGCCGGCTTTTGCTGCAAAGAATTTGTGATAGCGCGGCTCAAGCGGGCCGTGAAAGGAACAAAGCTGACAAAAGTCCACTCTGTCAGGTGCCCACAGCCGGAGCAATGGGGCACAGAGGACTCAGAAGCTCTGCAGGCCACTGGAAGCGTCTGTGAGTGAGAAGCAGAACTACCAGCAAGCACAGCAGGATTCATAGCAGGTGAGCGCTGCTCGCAGACACGCAGAGAAGTGTTTGCTGAGCCGAGAAGAGAGGGAGAGAACAGCCGGAGGAGCCGCTGAGGAGCGGTGAGTGCATCAAAGGGAACACTCGTACCAGGGTGCTCCTGGGGCTACTGCAAGGCATATGGTGATGGTTCCATGTAATTTCCTTGCGGGATGAAACAACAATGGGTTTTTCTCTGTGGATATTTCAACGAGAAAACTCATTGTTTTTTTTTTTGTTATTTATTTTTGGGCCCCCCCACCAACCTCCTATCCACTTTCATTGTTTAACTATTCCCGAACACCCACACCCCATCTATATATTTTTTTAACCCCCCTAGTAAATCTGATGAGTTTTCACGTTGAAATAACAACAGAGAAAAACCCAGCGTCCTTTCATCCCACGATGAAAGGACGTTGTACCATGGGGATGCCGGTTGAAAGAAAATGTATATGCAAGTGGCCGTGAACTCAAAGTAAGGGCTGTTTTGAATACTATTAACAAATGCTGAACTTGTGAAGGAACGTAAATGAGAAGCATGTATTATTGAATATTGAATCAAAGGAACGATTTACAAGACTTATTGAATACCGAAGTGAAGGAAAGCTTTAAGAAGCCCATGAATGAAATAGAAAAAGATGTGAAACACGCATAATGAACATTTAAAGGCAAATAATGAAACGTTATGAATAAAGTGTAAAGCAAGTTCTGAAAACAGTGCAAGCAAGTGATGAACACTTATCAAGTTTTTGAAAGCAAGGTGGTGGAAGAGAGTAAGCACCACGTAGTGAGTTGTGGCAAAGGCAATGAAACTGTCAAGGAGAATTCACAGTGAATGCAAACTAAAACACACAGGTGTGTTGAAAGAGAAACCTGTGTGAGCAAGAAACCTAGGGTTATTGGTTGCGTGACTTGTAATGGCTGGACCATGTGGTCCGACAACTGGGCCTAGACCGAGGATACCCTGTCTGGAAAAGTCAAGGAAAGTACAGGTAAAGAATCTTCACTTGTGACTAAGATTGCAAAAGTTAATGGGAAATATAGCAATCTGTATCAACGGAACCTGAAGGATTACAAAGGTAACCTGGAAATGGTGGTGAGAATTAAGAGGCTTGAACTGATTGTACATTGGCAAGCCAGAATAGCTGACATTTTGGGTAAGAGAGTTGAGGATAACTTGGATACCATGCCTTATTAATTAGATGAAAAAAGTTTGTATTTTCCACACTGGTTTGTGTTTTTGTTGGCGAGCGCTGCTTGGCGGCATACCTGTTTATTTACTTGAAAATCACCCAGACAGTGTGAGGGTGGGGATCTTAATGTCCCATGTGGACAGCCGACATGTGTTTCGACCCGAAGGTCTTTCTCAAGGCTGATACAATCCAAAATCATGAGTGGTGATAGTAAGTGATGTTGGTGTATAGTGGTGACATGTTATACAATACAGTTGTGCTCAGTGCATAGTGAGGGGTGATTCAGTGGTGTAGGCCAATTATTTCAGGTATTTAACACAATTAAGGTATTAACATGATTTATAGTAAGATCATTTTAGCAAAAACATTAAAAGAAACACATTATTATTTTATGATTGAGCATGTTGTACCCATTGATCCATCGGTATGGAAAAAGTCAGAGAAGGAAAGGAGAGAGGAAAGTGGCAGAGGTTAGCTCGAGATCTGCGTTACAATAATAGTCCATTTGTAAGTTCTAAATGGTGGGTACCTAGGTCTGTTCGGCGCCCCCTGTGGGTCTTGTTTTCTATTCTTGGTCCTGTATATAACGTGGCTCCTATTGGGCCCTGTTGGAGAAAGGGAATTTACTTAGGTTGCTTGATAGGTAATATTTGTGGATCAACTGGTGGTCTTGTTGTGATGCCTGATCTACTGCTGTTGACGTGCCTGTGTTCTATGTTGGCGAGGGAGGAAATCTATGCCTGCCTAGTGTGTGGGCCTGGGGGGGATTTGGGGTTGGTATCAGCTGGGGTGTGAATCCCACCTCCTAGTTTCCTGCTTGGGTTTGGCGGGCAATGTTGGTTGGTGCACTGGGGTGCTGGTGCCCCATTGGGCATATTAGTTGTTCCCAGATGTGCAATTGTAATGTGGGCTACGTGCCAGGCCACGTTGTTGCCCTGGTTTTGTCTGTGTATCTCATGGCTGAGGGTCTAATGGCAGCGGCGTTGGGATAATGAGTTCATACTATGCCGGCGCCTGTTTGGACTGTTGGAGCCTTGTGGTTGGGATGGCACTGCTGGGGAGCGTGTGGTGGATCCTGTAGCCCTGTGGTGTGCAGGTTGTATTGCATAATTTATTGGGCTGTTGCCGGGTGTGCAGAGGTCTGTTGAGCCCCTTGTTGGTTGGGGAGGCTGGAATTAGGAGTTGGTAATTGCAGAGGACCGTGGTTCCTAGCCCCGTGTTCTTGCGTAATGTGCAAGCCAACACGGCCATGCCTCGGGGGCAGGTTTGGGGGTGTGTGGTGATTGCATCTGGATGTGCTGCAATGTGGTTGGGCTGTGAGCCCGTGCACGCTTACCTGTGAGTCCGATGTTGTTGTCCGCGTTCGGTTGCAGTGAGTGCACTGCCGGACTGTTTAAATGTTATACTTGTTGGTATCTGAGCGCATGCACGCGGAGAGACCAGTGTAGGTGTCTCCTCACGCATGTGCCGCTCTCAGTGCACTATCATTGACTCCCACATTGTGATAGTATGCTGAATGGAGGTGGGGTTCTCTCCAGGTCTGTGGGAGGGGGGAGCCTAGTGTTGGGCTGTCATGGGGGGAGAGGGTGAATTCTCCCTATGTGTGGCACAAAGCTGAGGCTCCTGGTGGAGTCTGCACTGTGAGTCTTGTTGTGGAGATATATTGAATATATATAGCTAGCCACATGTTGGAGAATGTAGACCATCCGAGTCTGTGCGGAGGGATGGCCCTGCAAGGATGGCGATTAGAAGGGGGGCAGGGGGCTCCCTATGTGTGGTGTGGGGTTGACTCTGGTGGTCCCTAGGTTGTGGGTTTATGTGGTGGTAGAGGTGCTCCTAGTTCCAGTGTGTCCTGTTGAGGCTTGTTGTGGATTGGCATCACATGATATAGCTGTCAGCTGTAGAATAGGATGCTTCTGTGTGGAGGGAGCATCTGGTTGGCTTGGAATAAGCCCCCACCTGTTGTGGGTGGCTATTGCCCTGCAGATTGCGGAGCATTGGGATATCATGTCCATGTGTATGTCTGTTGGGAGTTTAGGATTTTAGCGAGAGGCTAGCTGGCATTGCCAAGGAATTCGATGATGTCTCGAAGGGATATGTTATTGACTATTAGGTCTGGTTCTGATTGGCTAGGGTGTCGTTGATGTCTAATGTGGCCAATGGTGATAGGTTTTGGAAGATCCCGGTTGTGTCAGTTGAGGTTGAGAGTCTGTCGGGTCGTGGTTAGGTGGAGTCTTATCTTGGGTAAGAGAACCCTAAGACTTTTGGAACAGTGTTTTAGCCTTGGGGAAGGGAACCCTGAGGCCTCTTTTGGAACCGTGTTGTCTACTTGCGGAAGGGAACCCTGGGGGTTTTTGAAACTTCTTTGAACTTGGAAAAGGGGAGCTGGAAGAAGCTCAGAACTTTATTAGGAACACTATTTCAGGTGTTGCTGTCATCCCTACACATTGTTTAGATTTAGCTGTGAGGACAAGTATAGGTTTTGGACACAGACAGACCTTTAAGTTAAACTTACTGACTCTGATGGTCCTTAGTTTCTTTAAGTAGGGAAATCCTGACATTTAAGTTAATAAATACATTTAGTTTAAACTTTGAATCTGTTCTCTTTCTTCTTGATGCCTTCACAGTACACAGTACACTTGTATGCACCACATGCAGCAATTGCAATGAATAAATACAGCTTTCGGAGGCAGGGTTTTTTTCCTATTCCCGCATCCCCTTTGGACTTGTTAGGTAGATCGATGGATAAGGGTCCGAGAATAGTTTGTGTAAAGGACCAGATGGGGGTGTCTGTACTTCTGCTCTCTATATGGTAGAGGAGAGGCACAGAGGACCCCAGCCAAGATTCTCTATAAGGTAGCAATGGACGAGCAATCAAGGCCTAGCTTCTCAGGAGGTGATGCAGGCTGGTTCTTAAGTACAGTGTTGTCCCCAAGCCCCCACAAAGGAATGTCCACACACTGTATTACTGAAAACACAGTCTTTATATAATTAATATTCAAAGGTATGTACACTATCACAATCACACACTTTGTACTCAGAAATCAACAATGGTAAATATTTACAATTCTAAAGTGGTACCACCAATATTATCAGATCTCATTAAAGTGCATCAACTATACTGTTAGAATGTCACACAGATCTATAACAAGGAAACCAGCAATAGAGATAGGAGGAAAAGCAAGATGGTTGAAACAATAGGCAGAATACTGGCCTCTACCGTTAAGCACAGTTCTGTGTGGGGATCCCCCCACCTGGGCAACCTGTAAAATAAAGATATAGCACAAGCCCAGTCCATATATTGCTCAATAGTCTCGTTCTCTCCTATAATGTTTTTACCCCTCCCCCAATGTACCTGGTGGAGTAGAGTTCTTTGAAGAAGCGTCGACGGATCCTTCTTGAGTGACCCCCTTTCAAGCAGGAGTCACGGACCGTTGAGAGGCATCAAAGAAAGTGAACTTGGCATCAACGGCATCAATGAGAAGTTCGAGGGTGCTGAGACCACAGCGTTGATCCAGGCGGTGCTCGTCGGAGACGTCCTGTGATGATATGGTGTGCGGGGCACCTCGGAGATTGATTGTTCAGGACCGCAAAGAGTTTCTGAAGAACTGTGGCCCGACAAGGGCGTCTAATCGTCGAAGTCTTTGTGGTCTCTGGGTGGCGGGAAACCTACCGGCGGATTCTCTTCAGCGCGTCGGCGGCCTTGTCTCTCTCCGGCAGGATAAAGCGGTCAACGGTGCGGACAAGGGAGTCCTTTGATTCAAATGTTCTTAGGCAAAGGAGCCGGTGGCTCTGGTCGTCGGCGGCACGGCTTCAAGCGATCCCCTCTTCTGGGGCAACATGACTTCGGCGGGCCTCCAGCGGTTACACAAACCTGCAAACCCTGGTCGACGGCAATTGACTTCGACAGCGGCGAAGTCCCGGTGCTTCACTTCGTTCTCATCAGCGGTCACCGTCTCGGGTCGGCAGCCTTTCGAGGGTCTGACTTCCAGGGAGCTTTGGCAAAGGTTAGCGGTGCTCGATGGTACCTCGGAGCACAGGAAGAGGGCGCCTTATCAGGTCCTCTCTCGGATCAGTTTTCGACGAATTCGGCAGCTTTCAGGTCAAAGCAAATGCAACCGCAAGTCTTCTTCTTCCAGCTGGGCGTCGAGGATCAGCAGTTCCAGTTACTCTTCAAGTGTAGACACGGCTTCTGAACAATTTCCAGTGGTGAGAGGTCCCCAGATATACTATCCTGTCTCTCATCCACACTGATGGGTCACACTCAGCAGCCAATCATACAGAAGGGCATTCATGCAGTCAGTCAGCCAATCAGGCACACAGTGCATTCAGGCCATCCTCCTCCCTCTCAGACACTCACAACAAGGAATGTGGATTGGGACAAGTACCCAGCCATTCAACACTACACACTGCATTTAGGCCAGTTTCGGGCAGGGCTGTCTCAGTCTTTGTCTCTCATACCAGAAACCAGACAGCCACAACAAGAAGTGCATATTGGTCACACACTCCATTCACCCAGGTCCCACCCACAGAACGTACCCACAACATACAGTCACTGGGAAGGCTCCAGCCAGTCTGGACTTCACAACAACACCATATATGGAACTTCCACCCAACAGTCAGTCAGGGGGAAGGGACAGAGTCAGGGCTTCCCAGGACATTGGGAAAACAAGGTAACAGGCAATAGAAAGCAAGAGGCCACAGGGGCCATCTTGTTTTCCATCCGGAATCAACTGACTCCAATGGCAGGGTCTAGGTATCCCAAAATGGAGGATAGTCAGCGCACCTGGCAAATTCAGCATGGAGCTGCTACCAGCCCATACCCTGCTCTGTGGGCCACCCACAGGTGCCCAAAATCATACACTAGGGGCACAGGGTTGTACCCCCATCCATGGGTGCCATAAAGGTATCCCATGGGTCTGTACACCAAACCAAAAACAGGAAGAGCTGCACTGCCAGGAGTCGCACATGGACTCCTGGGCAGAAAATAATACAGAACACAATTAAAAGGACTACAGGACAAGGACAGGGAGGCCCTGTCCCTCCGATGCATTTCCAGCATCACAGTTTGAATGTGTCTGCAAGGGTTGGGGGCACCCCTATCAACATCACAGTGGCTAAATCCGACCTTGGTAGCAAGATGGACATGATGGTGGTTATGAATACTTCTGCTTTCACTTCTGAGGCCCCCTATTGCCTATACTAACTACTCTACCCTCCAACAAGACAGTGCGCTTTCACACCTCATCCCCAAAAGCCTTTATGCCTTCATGTAAATTCCCCAAATCTGCACCTCCTGTAATCAGATTTATCAAAAGACTATGGAAGTTTTCCATTTTGGGGATAATCAGCGTGATAGATCGCACAAGACCCAATATGACTGTGGTGGGATAGGAAACGTGTCATAGGAACCTGGGGCAGTGGCCAAGTCTTCACTACTTCCAACATTGGCTTGTGAAAGCCCATATGATTCCGTTTCTAGCCCTTCCCCCTGTGAGTGGAGAGATTCTCCAGGAAATCACTGACCTGGAAGTAGTCTCCCATTATGACCAAGTGAAAGCTTGGGCAATGGGGGGAAAAAAGTTGGCTAAGGAGGTCGGTTCATCTAGATCTCCAACGGCCTTGGAGACCTCAAACCTTCTTGCTATTTCTTCTCAGGGTTGTGTGTTGGGTTCAGATGCTCGAGCAGGGATTGACTCTGCTACTGTGGGTGGGTTGGGGGTTGGGGCTGATGTTGGGGCCAGAGTTGGAGTTGGCATAGCAAATTGTCCCCCATCCTGCCTTCTGCCCCCTCACCCTTTTTGCTACGCAGCCAAGCTTTTGTTCCTGATGATTTAGAACCCAGGCATTGTCTGGGTGGTGGTAATAGGAGGCCCCCACTCAACCCTCCAGTGGGATTGGGAAATACGGCTGGTGTGGCTGGGGTAGACTATCCTTGTACTAACCCTTGTTCCAACTTAAATATTGCCTTGACTGCCTTGCTCAACTATCAGGAAACTTTTGGCATTGCCTTGTGCACTCAAGCACATTTGTTGATTGAACTGAATGTAAAAATTGCATTTGTGGAGGGCTTCCTCAAAGGGACTAATTGTAAAACTACTTATGACGGGGTTGGGATGGACGCAGCATTTTAAACCAATGGCGGCTTGGTTAATAACAACTTGGTGGGAGGAAGGGATGAATGAGGAGCTAAGGCTCCTGAATTCCCTACCCTCTGTGAATCTAAGCTTCTTTGAGTATCGCCAACCGCCTATGGTTGGGTTCTCGCCCCTCGCTTGCGTGTGGTGCCGACCGCTGAGGAGTTCGTGGCTGAGGGCGATGAAAGGAGCGTGGTTGTGGTTGAAGATATTGTAGAGGAACAGGCGAATTTCCCAATTTTTAAACAGAAAAAATTGGGCAAGGGCAAGAAGGGTAAGCCGGGTGACAACACTAACCGACAAAGTCAGAAAACAAAAAAGCTGGAAAAAATACCTCGAAGCGTTAAAGGAAATGTTTACACAACTTCCCTACCTCCTCTGCATCTATAGTCACGGTAACTTCTAATCAACCCTGTGGATCTCAAGGGGTTAGCACTAAAAAGGCAGCAGCTTCACAAACAAGTGACTCTCCACAGAAGGAGCCCTCACAGGGTAGGAGTACAGGGGGAAAGGTTACAGGGAGCCAAGTACCTGCAAATGCAGAAGGGGAACCCTGTGTGGAATCCCAAACTACTGTTTACACCCTCTGTGAAGTTACATGTGCTTCTACACAGACAGTGTTGCAAATCCCAAAATCAAGGTTGAATGAGGCGAGAGTCTGTTTGAAGATGCGGCTCCAATAGACACAGTGAGGGTTCTTTCAGGCACATACTCTCCTAGTAATCAACAGGCACATACATGGAAGAATCTGTCCAACTAAACAGCACTAGCATTTAAGACACCAGAGGAGAGAAGAAAGTTACTATGCCAACCCCACGCTCCTAATGAGCATGGTAGGAACCCTGTGGTGCAGCCTACTTTAAGCCCCACTGTAGAAATTGCCATTGGATCATGAACAATAATCCTAAACAGGATTTGTGTTCTACGTCTATTAAAGAAGATCCCCTCTGTGAGGGACTGTGACTCGTGACTATCTTGTTTGGGTTTTGTATTTTATGCATTCGGTGTCCGAGTTGTTGTGAACCTGTTAATAAATAAAGTATAAAAAAAAAAGTTGGCCCCCTCACTGTCAGGCTTTAACTCCAACGATATCTGCCACATGGAATTTTGGAATGACCATCGGTTATACAAAGGGCCTCATTACACGTAGTGCGATAAGGGTTTACCGGTACCGGTAAGGGCACCGTTACCATCATATCACAGTCAGGTATGCCCATCGTGCATATTTATTGATTTCCAGCTGCACGACGAGTTCTGAAGCGCAACGCTTCGTGAGAATCGCCTGACTTCGGCAGATTCTTCCGCCTGGCCCAGCAATGGCGGGCGCATCGCGGCACCAGAGCGAGGCTCTGGCCGCACGAATCAGCTGTTGACCTCCCCATTCATAATTATCCCCTTCCGCCGGCAGGCGGGAACGCCGGCCTCTCAACAAAGGCCCGCACTAAGGCCCCTGTTTGCCCCCTGTTCGCCTCCGGAGCCTTGGAGCCAGTGTCTACTCGGACCTTTAATCCATTGTGAGTTGAGGGACACCCTCAGTCTACACTATTGTGCTTTCTGGTATGTCTTCTGCTACTCCGCAATCATAAACATTTGAACTCGGTTATTTTCACCTTCGATAACTGTTTGCTGCATACGCTTATGCCTCCAATTCCACCGCCTCTATGCGTTACTGCTGCCACCTCTTAATAGTACAGTCATTGTCAGCCCCTAGTGCTTTTTGCCTCATGACTGCTATTGGCTGTGCCCTTTGGTCGCTAACGGACCACTGCAATTGTGTTGTCCCTTATGGTCGCTAACGGACCACTGCAATTGTGTTGTGCCTTATGGTCGCTAACGGACCACTGCAATTGTGTTGTGCCTTATGGTCGCTAACGGACCACTGCAATTGTGTTGTGCCTTATGGTCGCTAACGGACCACTGCAATTGTGTTGTGCCTTATGGTCGCTAACGGACCACTGCAATTGTTTTGTGCCTTATGGTCGCTAACGGACCACTGTAATTGTGTTGTGCCTTATGGTCGCTAACGGACCACTGCAATTGTGTTGTGCCTTATGGTCGCTAACGGACCACTGCAATTGTGTTGTGCCTTATGGTCGCTAACGGACCACTGCAATTGTGTTGTGCCTTATGGTCGCTAACGGACCACTGTAATTGTGTTGTGCCTTATGGTCGCTAACGGACCACTGCAATTGTGTTGTGCCTTATGGTCGCTAACGGACCACTGTAATTGTGTTGTGCCTTATGGTCGCTAACGGACCACTGCAATTGTGTTGTGCCTTATGGTCGCTAACGGACCACTGCAATTGTGTTGTGCCTTATGGTCGCTAACGGACCACTGCAATTGTGTTGTGCCTTATGGTAGCTAACGGACCACTGCAATTGTGTTGTGCCTTATGGTCGCTAACGGACCACTGCAATTGTGTTGTGCCTTTGGTCACTAACAGACTACTGTAATTGTGTAAGTGTCATATGGTCGCCCTCGCGATCTTTACCAGACCACGCGCTCTTAGACTCTACTAGGTCAACACGCCCCCCACCAACAGTCTAACTACTGCAAACTCTCCTCTGTACTCTTTCAGTACCCTACTTACCAGACTGCTGCCCACCCTTCTCCACCTTATACTGCACTCTGGCTGGACTGCACTATACCATACCACCACCCCTATCTACCACTCTTACTTGCATCACACCTCAACTATGCCATCCCACGCTCACCACACCAACCCTTACCTTAAGAACCCAGCCCTCTGGATCCAGCACTTCGCCACCAGACCTTTACCTAACCTACCCTGCTCTATCTCCTTGAGAAATGCTAGACTTGGCTCGCGTCTTACCCACGCTTCCCATCATTTAGCTCACCGCATCAAACTGCCTCACCCTTTGTCACCACCCACACTTACACCTAATCTACCACCATCTTCCAACTCCCCTAACTCAAACAATATCAAAGGCGCGCTAATCAACGCCAGATCACTCCCGGCTCACGCCCTAGAAGTAGCTGACTTGATCCTCAACCTTGACCTCGACTTTATAGCAATCACTGAAACCTGGCTCCACCCAGCTTCAGGTCCTCCTCTCTCCCTCGCTATCCCTCCAGGCTACAACATTATCAGACATGACCGCAATTCCATCCAATCTAAAGGAGGTGGCATCGCCATCATCCACAAAAACGCTCTGAACTTCCACCTCTCAGCCACACATCACTCCTCCACTCTGGAAGCACTGACAGCTAAACTAGCTGTCACACCTAACCATTCTATCACCTTCCATCTACTCTACCGGCCACCCGGCCCACTATCCACCTTCGCGGAGGACCTCTCTAACATCTTCACACACAACACCAAAGCTAACTCCCAGGTCATGATACTGGGGGATTTCAACTTAGGTCTCCACGACCCCAAGGACACTGCTGCTTCGTCTATTGACAACATCCTCACTAATGCTGGATTCACTCAGTTCCTAAACCAACCCACCCACAACAAGGGCAGAACCCTTGACTGGCTAGCCGCCCTCAACTGTCCCATCAACATCACCTCTAACCAACAGTGCGCTTGGACAGACCACAACTTAATTACATTCAATATTGAGTCCAAACCTATCAGCCTCCCTCACAGCATTGCCCCGGCTATGGCCACCCGTAACAAACGCAACATTACCTGCGATAGACTCCTCCCCCTCCTCCTTCCAGCTCTCAATGACCGGGATCCCTCATGCTCTGACCCTACGGCCCTGGTCGACACATTCAACCGGGCCATGCTTATAGCCTTAAACCTCTCTATCACAGACTCTCTGACTCCTTTTAGCTTCTCTCCACTCTCCATTCTCGAAGTGGAAAAGATCATCACTAGCCTTAAACCGTCCAATTGTCAGGGTGACCTTTGTCCTGCACCTATTATTAAGGAATCAGCTCACGACCTAGCACCATTCATCACTACGCTCATCAACTCCTCCTTTAGCTCTGGGATTGTACCGGACAATCTTAAGGATGCGTGGGTCATCCCGCTTCTGAAAAAACCTACCCTGGATCCCAGCATACCCACAAACTACAGACCAATTACCACTGTACCTTTTTTACTAAAAATCCTTGACCGCGCGGCCTACCTACAAATTCAGGAATACCTTGAATCAAATAAACTTCTGGGACTCAGGCAATCAGGGTTCCGGCCTCGCCATGGCACTGAGACCGCCCTTATCGATTTAAAAAACGCAGATCGAAGATCTCAAAGACAAAGGCAAACTGGCGTTATTACTTCTCCTGGACCTCTCTGCTGCTTTTGATCTTGTCAATCACAAAATTCTCTGCCATCACCTCAAATCAGCCGCTCATTTCTCAGAAAATGCCTCTACTTGGATCAGATCCTTCCTTGATAATAGATCAATGCGCGTGTTTTCCCCACTTGCGGCCGCACCACCCGCTCCGGTTTCTTGTGGTGTGCCTCAAGGGTCTTGTGTCTCGCCCACGTTATATAATGTGTTTACCAAACCCCTTTTTGATATTCTGGACCATTTGGGCGTCACGTATACTAATTACGCTGACGACACCCAGATACTAATCCCCATCACAGGAGACTACACAACTGACTCCCTCGCCATCAACGCCATCTACCAGGTCATCCAAGCGTGGATGGCCCAACACGGCCTCTGCCTAAATGATGAAAAGACAGAGCTCCTCATTCTTGGTTCACCACAAAAACTCACTAAACTTGACCCTGCTTTCAAGTCTTTCACCATTGATGGGAACACCATCCCTATTGCTAAGGACACGAAAACCCTAGGGATTTACATTGACTCAACCCTATCCTTGACTAGACAGTCCAACGCAGTCTCATCTGCAGCAGCGTATACTTGCAAGCTCATCACCGCCTGTCGCCCGTTCCTAACCACAGCCAACTGCGTAACCTTGGCCAGGACCCTCGTACTATCCAAGGTCGACTACTGTAATGCCCTCTATCTAGGTACTAATCTCCGCAATCTAAACAAGCTACAAATTGTCCAAAACAATGCGATCAGAGCGGCCCTTAACATTCCTAGGCGCCAGCATACATCTGACACCAGGCGCAACCTGCACTGGCTCTCTATCCCACATCACATCTCCTTGAAGTCCCTGGCTCTCACACACAAATGCCTCCACAACCAAGCCCCTCGCTACCTGGCAAACAGATTCTCTTTCCACAATTCCACCAGACCTCGCAGAGCGGCCCAAGCCAACTGCCTTGTCATCCCGCGTTTTAATCTCCAAAGATCAGGTGGAACCAGCTTCCCCATCCTGGCAGCCAAACTTTGGAACTCACTCCCCAATGACCTTAGAGCAGAACCTTCCTTCCTGCAATTCAAACACCTTACCAAAGCCTGGCTATCCGCCCAAGACAGCTAACACTAGTTTACTGCCCTACTTGCACTTTGACCTACCCTGCATCCCTTATTAACTATCCTGTAAATCTTTGCCTTATCGATATTCGCTTGAATGTATATTCTGTAAATTCTCCTGTAATACTCTGTCACATTGCCTTGTCATGCTTTCATCTTGTTGTAACTAAGTTAAGGGCCCGGTTGCCCCTGGGCCTGGTGCGCTATAGAAATAAATAAAATACAAAATACAAATACCGGTAAACCCTTACCGCCTTACTACGAGGTCCCTTTGCGGGTTGGTACTTTAACGCCTGCTTTTTAGCAGGCGTTAAAAACCAACCCGCAAAGGGACCAGGGTGCTAATTACGGTGCGCAATCCTCCAGGATTCTGGAAGCTTCTACAGTAGATGGTTTTACATGTCTATTAAACCCAGCTTAAAAAGAGGACAAGGGACGCTTATCTGGCTTGTTATTTGGGATTCTTAACGATTTGTTTACCACTTCTACAATTCACGCTCAGCCGTGAGATCAATTGGGACAACTCAGTTTACTCTGGTTCCGACTTCCCATTAATCCTTAATCTTTACTAGAATTCAGTTAAAGTTCTCAGATTTTTTTTTTAATGCAATTGAAAATGTGATCTACAATTGGCAATTGCTGAGAAACTCTAATTTCATTATTTATGGTAACCTCAATGCTCTGTGTGTCTGAACTCTTAGTTGTAATCGAGAGAATATGTGTGAGAAAGATGTGGCAAAGCATGGTAATTCATGGCGGCGCTGATGGACGCATGGGGATTTAGCATTGTAAATGGCAACATGTTGGGGTATGACTCCCCCCACCACCCTTCCTCATTACACTTGGTCTAGAGACCCACAGACGAATTTCCTGGACTACTTCTTGTTTTTTTTTTTTTACTTTATTTATTGTGCTTGACATAACAACAGAAGAGCGAGCCATTAATAATAATTAGCAGTTACAGTACTGGTATCAATAATTGGTATGCAGCATCAATAATCAGATCAAGAGGGGATGGGAACAATAACCGTACAATACATATGTATGACACAACCTTCAGGGCCATCGTTCAACTAGAAACATTGACAGGGGACGAGGGTGCAGTTGAGTTGCCATTGTCTTCATTTGAAATAAAGGAGATGTGGGATCGAAATGGGGACCAGATATTCCTGGGTTTGCACGCCGGCGGTTGTTGGGTCGCCCACGACTCCTCTGTGTCGGAGGCCCAGATCACGGTGGCCAGCTACTTCTTCGTTTCTGTAGAGATTCTCCTAAATATTGTGTCTATGGCAGTTATACCGACAGCGGCTAGTGATCATCTACCACTCTATCTAAATTGGAGGCTGCAGACTACCGGGGCGACTCACCTGTCCTATTTTCTGGTCCTGGATGTAAACCAAGGGGGGAATCGAGTATCCTGGAACTGCTTTAATATATAAGGTTGTTCCACACTGCTTTGGCTAAACTATCCTAAGGAAGAATTGTGCACCTTACTAGGTATAGTGCTTTATAATATTATACTGAAAAGAGTTTTTGCAGAAATGTCACCTCCAAGGGAAAAAACAATGGTAGTTCGTAAACATGCATATGATCCAGAGGTGTAGCACAAAAAGAAGGAATTGTGCAGAAGGTTGCGCAAGTCCACTGACTTGGACGCACCTAAGCGTAGGGAAATATAAAAGGCCCATAAAAACGGGTCCCGATCACATAGATATAAACAACTGCTAAGAGACTTGCAGAAAATCATACAAGTATCCAAAGACATTAAGACATTAAAGAATTTTGGAGGCTTATTAATTATGATGCAAAGCCCCCAAATCAGGCACAAGTAAACCTGATCCACGAGAATAGGTGGATTGAGCATTTGGAAAGGTATATGACGATGGGTGTGGGGATAAATCTGAGCCTTTCGTGTTATCGTAGGAGCCATAGAACTTGGAGTTTGGCTATGAAATTATACGTACATTAATCGTTGATAGCAAAACTTCAGGGGCCTTGGGCCAGCCGGTCTGTCTAATATTGGTCCTAAAAGGCAATGCAGACCTTTGGGCCCGTATCCTACTGGCGATATTTGGGTGTTTTCTTGAAACTAAGAAGTTACCTGTCTCTTGGGCCAATTCAATAATTCAAAAAAAGTAGCAGTTGCCCCTCTCTAGAAAGAACATGGCATGATAACCTGTTCTGTGTTTTCTACCACTTTGGGAGTCCGCAGCCATCGCTTTTAGCTCACTGTACATTTCAAAAAGGAGGAATATCCATTTGTATATCAGTCTTTGGTCAGCCCAGAAGGGCAATCCAGCACCGAAATGCCAGGCAAACCTCCTTTGAACAAGAGTATGAACAGCAACCTCAGACACATGTTTTAACCTTGTTGGGCCTCATCAATGAGGTGGAGCTGTGCCTCTCAGAGCACAGTGAACAAGGGGTCCACATCTGGGTTCCTCCAGGTACCTTATGGTGACCAACCCTAAGTTCCATGCACAATACAAAAAAGGTAGCAGGCGCCCCTCTCTAGAAAGAACATGGCATGATAACCTGTTGTATGCCCTTTTCCCACTTTTTTCCCACTTTGTTGGGCCTCATCAGTGAGGTAGATCTGTGCCTCTCTGAGCACAGGAAGCAAGGGGTCCACGTCTATGCCGAAAAACGCTTCTGGGGTTGCTGTTGGCGCTTGTGTTCAAAGGAGGTCTGTCAGGCATTTCGGTGCTGGACTGCCCTTGTGGGCGGGAGAAAGACTAATATGCAAATGGTAATTCCTCCTTTGTGAAAAGTACAGTGAGCAAAAAGCGATGGCTGCGGACTCACAAAGGGGGAAAAACACACAGAACAGGTTATCATGTCATGTTCTTTCTAGAGAGGGAGGCCTGCTACCTATTTTCCAAATCAAGAATTGTAAAAAATGGTAAGAATTCATAAAAAAGCGGCCGCGGGCTACCCTGTCATAGCCCTCCTGGATGTGCCGTCAAACGTTTTTGCATCCTTGGTGTTACAGGAACTGTTTTCATGGGCAAACGGAGCTAATAGAATTGACCTATATCAAACAGGTTTTTTGAAGGGGATGGGAACCCACACCAACACTTTTATCCTGGGGTTACTTAAAAAGGAAGCCATGGAGACATCTAAACCAGTTTACGCTGTTTTTATTGACTTCTCCATGGCTTTCGATAGTATAGATAGGAACCACTTCTGGAAGAAACTCCATGCATGGGGGTGCCCTGGTGGGCTGCTGCACATGATTATAGCCCTTCACTCTGGCCCTTCCGATAGGGTAAGAGTGAATATATGATATATGATATATGATATATGATCGTTTATTTATATAGCGTCTATACACAATTTGTTTCAAAGCTGTTCAAGGCAATGGAGGGAACAAGGGAAAATACAATGCCATTCTTACAAGCCATGAACAGTAAGAATGTGAAATTAACTATTGTACTCGGCTTGACGACATTTCAGATAGTGCAAGAGCTAAGACATAGATAAGGAAGGGAGGGGGAGAGTGGGAAAGAAATGGAAACAGACAGGCGACTACTGTACTATGCCTGACGACATTTCTGGTAGAACCGGAGAAAAACAAAAGGCGAGGGAGAGGGATGCAGAAAAGGAGGGGAGGAACAAAACAAGCGACTATCGTACTAGGCCTGATGACATTTCAGATAGTGCTGGAGGGGGGAAAAGACAAGGTAAGGGGGGATGATATGCCGCCCTTAATTCACTAGATTGAATATACCATAAAAGGATACAAGTAGAGTTTACTTAAAGGATACAAGAATCCAATTCTTTCTTCTCAACCTTCAGTGACGAATCTTCAAGGAAGAATCCTTTCCTTTGATCACACCCACTGCCTGATGTAATAACACAGCCAGAGTGAGGAATCAATTGAAAGGATGAATAGCTATGCACCGCAGTCTCCAATCTGTGTACAAGAAAACAACTGGTAAATACTAGAACCTTCCCCTTTGGCCTCCCTTAATTTCCACTATTTCTGCACTAACCTTATATGATTAGATGACTTGATAGTTGAGAAGAACTGAAGCTCAAGATGAATCCAACACAACACAACGGCAAGGAAAGGAAAGGTTAGTAGGGAGCTAATCCCGAACGGAACGAGGCCGAGCTAGTGTCAGGTTGGTGCACTCTGGATAGCGTTCGTTAGTTCAGTGCACAAATCATAACAAAACAAAATCCTGGTATCTCCAGCAGGGTGAGCTTTGAAGTATCACTGGTGTGCTGTACGTTATTCACCCTTGAATATGTCTGAAACAAAAGTCCAACCTAATATGATCCTCTGTTGGTAATGCTATGTTCACCCTTGAAAAGAACTCAAAATTCCATCTGGGATGTAGTACTTATTCACACAATGTTCATGGAAAATAAAACAATAACCAGTAGTACTCCCGTAACTCCGGATGTATCTTGGAGTATTCACTATACTTGGAAACACAACAGAGTAAAGACTTGTACCTTATGGTTGTAAGCAGAACCCATCCAAAACAACAGGAGAAGATGCGTAGGTAATGGCGACGCTCCTCGGTAGTTACAGCTGCTGGCTATGGAAAGCCACTGCGTGGGACGGCAATCAGCTGGAACCATCCTGCGGAATAACGCGGCTGGCTGGGAAGCCTCCGCACGGAACAACGGTCACTTGTAAACGCCACGGGTTAAAGCCGTCGGTTTAAGGGCGTCTCCATGAAATAGCAAAAGTCTGCAAGGAAGCTTCCGGAGAAATGCTGAAGCAGGCTATATCCCGGAGCCTGAAATAAGAGGGTAGTTCTTGGAAGCTTGGAAGTTTGAAATGAAGAAACGCGGTTCGTGAGTAAACGAACTGCACGCGAGGAAAACAATTTCAATCAGAAGCGTGGAGTGTTCTGAAAAAAGGACCTAAATACGTGCCACAGGCACGTGACTGCAGTGTCCCAGAATGATCATGTGATTTAGATGCAGGGATTCAGTATCGTTTAGCAGGAGGTTTAGAGACTAGTCTCCACTTGTTATAGAATGGGTTTGCTGCCATTCTAAAAGCATATGGATTCCTGCTACCATGCCCAACAGGTGAATGAAGCATGACAGTACCATCCCCAAAAAGCATCTCCACATCCCTTCTTGTATGGAACCTACGAAGCAACAGTGGAGCATGAATGTTGTCCAGCGGTTCCCATGTCCGGTCATCAGGGCCATAACCCTTCCAATCAATCAAATAATAAGACTTTCCATTACGTATCCTCATGTCCATGATGGATTTTACCTCGTATTCATCAGAACCTCTGTCCTTTATTGCTAAAGGTCTAACAGGCAATCAAGTATTCGAATTGCATGGTTTGCTCAAAGAGACATGGAATACGGGATGCACTCTCCATCGAGTAGGCAATTTCAGACAAACAGCTCCAGGATTGATAAGTCTGGTAATGACAAAAGGACCAATAAACAGTGGAAGGAGTTTCTGCTTGCCTAGTATCTTCAAATTCTTAGCGGACAACCACACTTTCATTCCAACCTGCTATACGGGTGCAGACGTTCTCTTGGCATCTGCGTAACGTTTTGTATTCTGTTGGGAGCGAACCAATTGTTGTCGGACTCGTGTATGCAACAACGATAACTCTCTCATAGTACAGTTTGATGCTGGATTATCCGTGGTCAGGTCAGGATCCAATGGAATGGATCTAGGATGTTGGCCATAAAGAGCAAAAAACTGAGTGGTACCAATAGACGAATGAAGAGAATTGTTATATGCAAACTCCGCTGATGGTAACATGGACAACCAATTGGACTGATACTGTAAACATAGACATCGTAAAAACTGCTCCATGGTATTATTTGTTCTTTCCATTTGTCCATCGGTTTGGTGATGGAACGATCTAGACATTCTGTCATCTATTAGCAGCGCAGAAGTAAGCGCCTTCCAAAAGTGAGAAGAAAACTGGAATCCTCTGTCTGTAATGATGATAGATGGTAGGCCGAAAAAGCGAAAGACATGTCGCAAAAAGAGGTCTGCTAGTACAGCAGCGGTAGGCAGGCCCTCACATGGTATGAATAGTGCAAGTTTGGTAAAGTAATCCACTAAAAACCATATTGTATTAAAGCCTTGTTCTAGTGGCAACTCAACCACGAAATCCATGGAAATCATGTACCATGGTTTATGAGGTACCGGTAGTTGTTGCATCAAACCCATGGGTTTGCCATGATGATTTTTGCAATGGGCGCATAGTGAACATGAGTTGACATAGTCGATCACATCTCTGGACATGGAAGGCCACCAACATCATCGTTTCAGCAGTTCAACAGTTTTCTTTTGTCCTGGATGAGCCGCCATTAGTGAATCATGTCCCCAACGCATTGCTCTGGAGCGAATGTCTTCAGTATGAAGGTACAGGACCCCTTTCATAAATGGCAGACCCTTCTGGATATCCAAACTCAATGACTGTACTTCCTGCGGGTGATGAGATACCCACTCCTGTAATTCATGTTTTAAAGAAGACTGAGCAGAACAAGTGCAAACAACATGCTTTGCCACCAAAGGATGAGGTTCTGATCTGGATTCATCAGTGCCGAGGCGTGACAAAGCGTCAGCTTTGAATACCTCACGTGAAGGACGGTAGGTAATCTGAAAGTCAAACTGAGTAAAGAACGCATGCCATCTGGCTTGGCGTGCTGTTAGACATTTCATTGTCTTGAAAGCTTGGAGATTACAATGATCTGAATAGATAGTAACTTGATGTTTAGCTCCTAAGAGGTGGTGACGCCACTCCTGTAGTGCGTCTTTGATCGCTAGGAGTTCTTGTTCCGTGACCGTGTAGTTGCGTTCGTATGGAGTACGTTTGCGAGAATAAAAGGCCACAGGGTACTCCTCCTCACTGTCTGCAGATTTGAGACAGGATGGCCCCCACTGCAACATTAGAAGCATCCGCCTCTACCAAAAATGGCAGATTTATGTCTGGATGTTGTAAAACAGGAGCAGTGGTAAAGGCCTCTTTTAACGCTTCAAATGAACTCTGTGCTTCTTTGTTCCAAGCAAAGGACAGTTTGGAACTGGTGAGAGCTGTTAGAGGAGCTACCGTCTGAGAGAAGGACTTAATAAAGCGACAGTAGAAATTGGCAAATCCTAAAAAGGACTGCAATGCTTTTGTATTGTTGGGTATTGGCCAGTTCAAAATGGCTTTAACTTTGGAATTACTCATACGTACTCCCGTACTTGTGATATCATAACCCAGAAATTCAACCTCATGAGTATGAAGCACATACGTTTCAGCTTTCACAAACAACTTGTGCTCTCGTAGTCTCTGTAGCACTTGAGTAACATGACGTATATGCTCCTGGAGTGATGAGGAGTATATGAGGATATCATCCAAATAAATGACCACAAACTGGTCTAGGATGTCTCGAAAAATGTCATTCATAAAAAACTGAAAAGTAGCAGGGGCATTACATAAGCCGAACGGCATAACAAGATACTCATAGAGTCCGTATCGAGTCTTGAAAGCAGTCTTCCATTCATCACCTTCGCAAATGCGTACCAAATTATATGCCCCTCTGAGATCTAACTTTGTGAAAATAACTGATGAGCCCAATTGGTCTAACAATACACTGATTAACGGTAGTGGATACTGGTTTTTGACAGTTATATCGTTGATGGCTCTGTAGTCAATACAAGGCCTAAGATCTCCCTCCTTTTTTGGGACAAAAAACAATGGAGAGGCCGCAGGGGACTGGGAAGGACGAATGAAACCCATCTTAAGTGTCTTATCAATGTATTCCTTGAGAACTGTGTCTTCCTTTTGAGTTAAGGAATAAACTCTTCCTGTTGGAACCTTAGAACCAGGTAGCAGTTCTATTGGACAATCGTAAAGACGATGAGGAGGTAGGTGTTCAGCCATACCTTTATCAAACACATCGGCAAAAGCATTGTACTCTTGTGGGACTTGGATGTCAGGCGAAGACACCGCTTCTATAGTAAAGGCTGTGTCAAGCAGAGACGCAACAGATGATTCTCTGACCAATTCTTTTCCTTTAAAGCAATGATTGTTGCAATATGATGAAGGATACTGTATTTGACCTGTCATCCAATCAATGAATGGGTTGTGTAGAGTCAAACAAGTGATACCCAGTATCAGTTTATACTGAGGTGTCGCAATACCTTAACGTCAACAACTACTTCCTCAGTATGTCCATTGCATTGAATCACCTCGATAGGAATGGTTTCTTTAGTGACCAGCCCAGAAGTAAGAATAGAACCGTCAACAGTATTACCAGTTTCCGGAACTTTCTTAGTCATTGTAGGTATGGCAGCATGTTTCAGAAAGGACAGATCAATATAGTTATTAGTAGCCCCTGAATCAATCATTGCCTGAGTTTGTATTTTACCACTGTGGAAGCGTAATTCCACTGTGATTGCGATGGGAGCAATCTTACTGGAGCCCAATTTGAAACTCGGTACAGGGACTCCTACTGAGGCCGAGTCTTGGCGTTTCCCGGACGCCTATTTGTTTTTTTTGGGCAAGCGACCAACAAATGGTCTGCAGAACCACAATACATGCAGAGATTATTCTTTCGTCTGTTTTCCCTTTCTGCATTTGAAAGTCGACCACGTATAGCCCCTATCTGCATGGGCTCTGGGTCACTGGGAGCCACAACTGGAGGATCGGAACGTGCCATTGATGGTAAAAACGGCTTCTTTTCTCCCTTAAGGGCGTTCCTGCGAGCGTCTATTTGTAATAGGAGATCAAGGAGTTCAGCAAACCCCGCAGGTACCACCGGTACAGTAGAAAAGGCATCTTTTAGATCTTCTGAGAGCCCTTTGTAAAAAACAGCAGCCTTTTTCTCCTCAGGCCCACTAGTTTCAGCTGTTAACTGATGAATCTGGCCAAATAGGACAATAGGGGTTAGGGCCCCTGTTTAAGATTCAACAACTCCAAATCATTGGCTTGAGTAGCATATCGCATGTCGAAGACCTTACTCATTGCTTCTAATAAGGCGTCACAGTCGTATAATAACGGACTGTTGTTTTCTAACAATGGATTGGCCCACGCCGCCGCTGTGCCACCCAAATATGACAACACAAATGCCGCTTTGGTAGTTAAGTCTGATAATGAACTTGGCCGACACAAAAAATGCAAGCGGCACTGATTAACAAACGTACGATATGCTTTGGGATCGCCAGTGAACCTCTCGGGAGGAGCAAGAGGAAATTGTGTAGACATCAGCTCTTGAACTGATTCTTTTGGAGGTAGAGATGAACCAGAAGCTGAAGCGCTGGGTGTCGGAATATCACTCCCCTGGTGTGGGGTGGAACGCATTGCATCCTGAAGAACATCCATGCGATGACGCAATGTGTCCTGAGCAGTTATCATCTAATTTCATAGATCTGCTATCAACCATGTTAGGGCTTCCAGAGGATCTACTACCTCCATTGCTATGGCTTCTGATTCTGACATGCCACCCATAATTCACTAGATTGAATATACCATAAAAGGATACAAGTAGAGTTTACTTAAAGGATACAAGAATCCAATTCTTTCTTCTCAACCTTCAGTGACGAAACCTCAAGGAAGAATCCTTTCCTTTGATCACACCCACTGCCTGATGTAATAACACGGCCAGAGTGAGGAAACAATTGAAAGGATGAATAGCTATGCACCACAGTCTCCAATCTGTGTACAAGAAAAGAACTGGTAAATACTAGAACCTTCCCCTTTGGTTTCCCTTAATTTCCACTATTTCTGCACTAACCTTATATGATTAGATGACTTGATAGTTGAGAAGAACTGAAGCTCCAGATGAATCCAACACAACACAACGGCAAGGAAATTAAAGGTTAGTAGGGAGCTAATCCTGAACGGAACGAGGGCCGAGCTAGTGTTGGGTTGGTGCACTCTGGATAGCGTTCGTTAGTTCAAATCATAACAAAACAAAATCCTGGTATCTCCAGCAGGGTGAGCTTTGAAGTATCACTGGTGTGCAGTACGTTATTCACCCTTGAACATGTCTGAAACAAAAGTCCAACCTAATATGATCCTCTGTTGGTAATGCTATGTTCACCCTTGAAAAGAACTCAAAATCCTGTCTGGGATGTAGTACTTATTCACACAATGTTCATGGAAAATAAAACAATAACCAGTAGTACTCCCGTAACTCCGAAAGTATCTTGGAGAATTCACTATACTTGGAAACACAACAGTGTAAAGACTTGTACCTTATGGTTGTAAGCAGAACCCATCCGAAACAACAGGAGAAGATGCGTAGGTAATGGCGACATTCCTCGGTAGTTACAGCTGCTGGCTATGGAAAGCCACCGCGTGGGACGGCAATCAGCTGGAAACGTCCCGCGGAATAATGCGTCCGGCTGGGAAGCCTCCGCACGGAACAACAGTCACTTGTAAACGCCGTGGGTTAAAGCCGTCGGTTTAAGGGCGTCTCCATGAAATAGCAAAAGTCTGCAAGGAAGCGTCCGGAGAAATGTTGAAGCAGGCCATATCCCAGAGCCTGAAACAAGAGAGTGGTTCTTGGAAGCTTGGAAGCTTGAAATGAAGAAACGCGGTTCGTGAGTAAACGAACTGCACGCGAGGAAAACAATTTCAATCAGAAGCGTGGACTGTTCTGAAAAAAGGACCTAAATACGTGCCACAGGCATGTGACTGCAGTGTTCCAGAACGATCATGTGATTTAGATGCAGGGATTCAGTATTGTTTAGCAGGAAGTTTAGAGAATAGTCTCCACTTGTTATAGAATGGTTTTGCTGCCGTTCTAAAAGCATATGGATTCCTGCTACCATGCCCAACAGGTGAGTGAAGCATGACAGGGGAATAGACAAGATAAGCTCTCCTCAGCGATTGAGACATGGTGCAGCCTTAAACAGGGCTGCATTTTAACCCCTCTACTCTTAAGTTTATTCATCTTCGATATTGACGTTGCTTTCGAAGGAGTCCGATGTTTCCCACCACGCCTTATAGATAGACCTCTGAACTATCTTTTATACGCTGATGACATGATCTTATTAGACAATACACCTTTCGGCTTGCAATGCCAACTTGTTGCTTTGGATACATACACCAAGGAAAATAAGCTAGTCATCAACGTATGTGAAACAAAGGTCTTCCAATGTAGACCTGGTATGAAGTCACGCTACAATAGCTTTAAGTGGTCCCTGTGCAATGTTGCTTGAGTGGGTTTCAAATTGTATATATTTGGGGTTTTACCTATTTAAGTCCTTTAATGAAAGTGAACTCTATGGGCCTCATTACGACCCTGGCGGAAATCGCGGTGCAAAATGCACCATGGAGCACGGCGGAAAGCTGCCGATAGCGCCATGGGGGTTGGCGGATTTTCCGCCCCATTCCGACCTTGGCGGGGCGGTAAATCCCCATCCCCCATTTTACCCTTCCCCATTCCCATTTTTGCCCCATAGGGTATAATGGGAGTGGGGAAGGCGTTAATTACGCCACCGTAAAATACGGTGGCGTAATTAACAACAAGGTCCCGTAGCGCCATGGATTTCTCCGCCCGGAAAAACCAGGCGGAAAACGCTCCATGGCGCTACGGGAACTCGTAGTAGGGCGGACGGGTCCGCCGCGAATAACGCTGGCGTAAACCCACTCCGCCAGGGTCGTAATGAGGCCCTATGCCTTTTATGGGCAAAAAATGACTGTTTTGGTGGCTCAAACTGCACAGTTAAATAAGAGAATCCAAGTCTGTCGGTCCGGAAAAAGGGTGCCGGTAGCAACGTTCTGGCATCGTTTGCGGACCGCCAGACTACAACTATGCCTGCTCCTGGCAGGTCTGACCTTCCGGGGGCACCGGCCCCTGCAGGCCTGGTTTTCATGGAAGCAACGGCACCGCCATGTCCAAATTCCCGTTGAGTCCTAAGGGACTCCACAGGAATGGGGACTTACACTTTCCACCGTCTAACATCCCGCGCCACCGGCACTTGTGTCCCGGTGGCACCAGGACATCAGCCGGTGGAAACGGTGTTACGAGTCTGACAGCAACCCGCCATTAGCACCAGCGAGTTACTGCCAAACTCATAATGAAGGCCCATTGTCCTTCTCATTAATACCAGTAGTGGAGTTTTACAACAAGAAAGTCATTACTTATGGCGTGGACACTCTCCTTCTGTCTGCACTGGCTGCCTGGTCCCCAGCCTTGAGTTTTGAAACTCCCAAGGGGGGGGTTCAAGCAGCAGTCCTCAGATTTGAGCTGGGTCAGTTTTCTATTAAAGTATGTGTATTTTGGAAAAACCTGTCTGTGCTCTCCAAAAATAACGCTTCCAGTGGAGAATGCAATCTGGTGGGAACTAAAGCGGCTAATGGAGATGATAATCTTCCACTCAACTATACAAGTGTGCATTGCAATGAAATTATGAAAACATACAACGTAACCATTGAGTTGATTGGTCTATTTACTAGTAAATCAAAAAAGAATCTCTGAGAGATGGACTGTATCCACACCATTGAAGAAGTGAGGAAATACTGTACATATGTGGGAGTCCTGCTTGATGTAAGACCACTGGGGGGTAATTCCAGCCTACTTGATTACATTTCCAAGTGTCCAAGCGATCGGCAGTGGCAGGACCGCTTCAGCAGGGAGGAACTAACAATGTTGGCTGAAACGCTACAGGAAAAGGCGGACATCGTCTTCTCCGCAGAAATGACAAGACCAGCCATAGCCCGCAAAAAGGCCATATGGGAACTCGTAGCACAACGGGTCAGCGCTGTAGGAACCACCCCACGCACCTCAAAACAGTGCCGCAAAAGGTGGGATGACCTCCGGCTCTGAGTAAGGAGCATACTGTCGGCCAACCGCAACATGGCCATGGCAACTGGCGGAGGAGCAGACTCCCCAATTAAGATGCAGCCATGGGAGGAGATATGTGCCTCGACGATCGGCATGGAGAGCATCGAGGGGGTCGGTGGAATGGTGAGAGGAGCCCCGACATCAGGAGACACAGGTAGGTGCCTCTAATTTAGCCATGCAAAACCCCCTGAATTCCACTTACATGTGCATCACAATGTTGCCCTATAGGGTTAACGCAACACATCAGCAGAAGACCTACACCCTGCACACATGCAGCATGCACACTCCACAGCAGGCACCCACATTCCTGCATGTTCAACCCACCCAAAAGGGAGACAACCTGTATGTCACAGCCTACAAAGTGCACCATCTATCCATCAAATTCATGGCAGTCATCACAATGCCTGCTCAATATCCGCTGACCCATCAATAACACTTTCCCTCTTCTGCTCCACCACAGGCTCCCAATCGGACACCGGCAGGGACGAGAGTGGCACCACACCTGCCAAGAAGGCCAGGCCAGAGGCAAGAGCCCACCAACCCTCCACCTCTGCTGGACCCAAAGACCAACCACAGGAATATGCTCATGGCTCTTATGGACTGTTGTGCATGCCATCAACCAATGTATGCAGGGGGGTCATGTGCCTCCTTCGTGCGCAGTTATGGGGGACAGGCCTTTCAGTTGATGGTGTTTGGTGACGTGCATGTAGGTGCATTTTGTTGAAGTCATTGTGGTCTGAATTGGTTCAATGCACTTGCAGATGGTTGTGTTATGGTTGGGACACACCTTCATTCACATGGTAGGGCTGCATACATCAGGCCTTAGGTTTACTGGTGTCAGCTGAGGTCTGTGATGCATTAGGGTATGATCTGGCTCTGTTGTCTTTGCTACTCAGAGCCAGGTGGAGTATGCATTGGTACGTCGTTTGCCTACCCACTTTGCAATTCCATGGTCATGACATTAGACTCACCGAGTAGCCAGGATCTTGGGCCTGCATGTCGCTCCACGTGGCGTGCTATTGTGCAGTTCCTCGGGACCATTGAATCATGGGTTGCTCCGGGGAATCGGGTACAACAATGTGTCAAGATCCTGTTGGAGTCACAGACCATTTGCACGTTGATTTATTGAAATAGTTTACGGTTGCGGTACGGTGCCTCCATGGCATGTGGGACCACCAATTCCACATGGTTGCAGTCGATGGCACCAATGCAACCAGGTATGCCGGCTAGTGCATGGAAACCCACTTTGGTGTTTGCAATCTCCTGGCCATTCCGTGGTAATGAGATGTGGTCGTCTGTGTGCTTGAGGAGGGCATCGAGAACTTGGATCAGTGTACGAGAGAATAATGGTTGTGAAATGCCATGTAAGTGCCCCACTGTGTGCTGGTAGGTGCCTGTGGCCAGGAAGTGGAGTACAGACACTACCTTCAGTAGGGGTGGGATGGCGGTTGGTGTTTCTATCATGCTGACGATGTCGTTGTGTGTCATGTCTACGATGGCAGTGATGGTGTCCCGGTCCAAACGGTACAGGGTGTGGATCTGCTCAGCGGTGAGGTTGAATGGACTGGCTCTGATGCATGGGATTGTGGGCTGCCTGCGTGGTGCCACTGGCTGTGCTGGTGGTGCTTGCTGGCCCTGCCTTGCCCTCCTTCTCCTCCTGCGTCTCCTCTGTGCAGCCTGTTGTTGTTGTTGTTGTTGTAGCACTTGCATTGCTATCAGGTCCTCCAGCCCCAAAATTGCTAGTCCTATTGGTATCATTGTGGAGTGTGACTGGGTGTGGGAAGGGGTGGGGTGTGCTCTTTTTGTACTTCCTGAGTCTGTATTGCCTCCACCTGTGCTGATTCTGTGCACCTGTGGCAGCTGGATTCACTGCACATGGCCATTTACGGTTGGTTCACGATGGCGTAATTAGCACTATGGTGGTAAGGTACTTAACGGGCTTAGTGATGGCGTTAGGTGCATGTCCGCTTGGGTCGTGATCCGCGCAGCTTTGCGCCATGCCGGTATTTACGGCGTGGCGTGTCGCGTGCGCGCGACCTTGTTGCAGTTAGCGGCAGCGTTAACTACGATGCCGCTAATGGCATTGTAGTTAACGGTCACGGGTCATGATCGGACCTAGCGGAAAACGATGCCGGTAATCATTTACCGCGATCGTTTTTCGCTTACCGCCAGGGTCGTAATGAGGGCCAATGTTGCTGGTGCAAATCAGATAATGTGGGAAAATGCACTCTTGGATTAATTTCTCTGATTACTTGCAGTATTATTTTGTTGCTGGGATATGGGCCAGGAACCCAGAATAATCGGCTGCAGGTTCTCACACCAACAGGTATTAACAGAGTTTCCCTGGAAGCGGAGTGTAACTTTACTAACTAAGCAGATATCTCTTCTATGCAGTTTCGGTGAAATGTAGGTGGCTGTTGTTGTCACGATGCCTGCCCCCAGACATCCGGAACAGGTCCATCTGTCCAGGGAACAGGCACCAAGAAGACACAGGAATTCCCAAAACCCCGCCTAGGGGCTATATGGGTTCAGTCCTGGCGCCGTAGGCGCCAAGCTCATATTGCCAACTTTAAACTGTGCAGGTCATCCTGCAAATAACTCATGTACAGGCCATCATGAGGCCATGAAGGAACTACTTTCCTTTAGGAACTATTTTGCTGCTTGGGTGTGGTACTGGAACTTCTTACCTGGGAACTACTTTTTTGATGCTATTTAAACTACGCCCGAAGAGCAGCACACGCTTCGCGTTATTCTGCATCTTAGCAGCGTAATGCTCACCGTGCCTGCAGTCCAGCATCCAGTCTACAGCCACACCCGTCTTGTGTCCGGAGCCGATCCTAGAGAAAAGGAAAGAAGAAGAGAAGGTTAGAACAAGGAGATTTCCATTTGGTCATCATCTTTTCCTGGAGCAGCCGCACCTGTGGATAAAGGAAAAAGACATTAAAATAAACCGCGTCATGAAAGAGGGGCTGGGCACATACTGGTCCTATCTGGAGGACATGGATACCCATCCACTAAAGGTTCGGGACCTTCTATGGGCCCCACGAAAGTTTATTCCGAATAGATTAAAGTCCCACCCAACATTGGGCGTTCTCTGGGCGATCTGGCGGCAGGGCCCCCAGACAGCACACTTAACGTCATAGCCGTCCCCGATGTCCTCTCTATGGGGCCAACCCCTCAAGCTGTGCAGTAGGGTTTCCGCTGTGCACAGTCCTGGTCCGACTCAGGGATGGAATGGGCAGGGCAGATGTTTAGGGAAGGAGAATTCCTACCATACGAGGAATTGAGGGATGCTCTTGGTCAGGGGTCACTATCCATTTTTGAATATCTCTGCTTGAAGGGCATCCTATGTGACCAGGCCTGGGGCCAAGATTTGAAGAGACAACTGACCCCCTTTGAAAAGTTTCTTGATACAGCGTCCTCCAGGAAGGGGGCGGTTTCAGGGATGTATAAAATTTTGAACACTGTTAATTTGGGGGAGAGGAGGCGGTTCCGCTTTTTTTGGAACGAGTTGGCAGGGGTAGAGATCTCGGAGGACGCCTGGTCCAGGATATTTAAAATAGCCTTCCACGGGAACTTATTTACCGCGGATATGGAACACAACTTTAAAATCCTCCAGGGATGGCACAGAGACCCTGCAAAGTTGTCAAAAATGTTCCCAGGTGTATCCCCAGCATGCCCAAGGGGTTGCGACCAGGTTGGTTCGAGGGCACACATGTGGTGGCACTGCCCGAAGGTTCAGGCATATTGGGAGGAGGTAAGGGGCTGGATCGCTGAAATCTCTGAGGAATTGCTCCCCCAGAACCCTCTGACTATGCTGCTGGGCCTCCCCCCAGAGGACACGGACACATTGAGGTACCCTAGAATGTGGGAAACAATGCTACGAGCGGGAAGGGTTGCCCTCGCCCAAAAGTGGAAGAGCCCTGAAACTCCCTCCAAGGTGGAATGGCTACAGAAGGTTAAAAATATGTTCTTGATGGACAAACTGACGGCAATGGTAAACAATGTCTCGGCCTCTTTCCAAGCGAACTGGTACGGGGTGCAACAGACCTGGGGATGGGATATCCACTGATCCGTAGCGTGGAATTGGGAATGGTTGGGGCGCCCATGGCCCGGGAATCGGCAGACGGAGTACAGCCATACTAGAAGTCAACGCTCATGCTCGCTCCCAAGCTCCAGACTAATAGAGCTTGCATCACAAAGCCCCGAGGAGGGGGATTTTTTGTTGGGGGGGTGGGATTGTATTGGGGGGGCGGAGGCCTCCGGGCCTGTCACTTGATTTCAGGTGAATATGTTTGGTGCCCAAAAGTTTGTTTAAGAAAATGTCAATAAAACCAAAGTTTAAAAAAAAAAATAAACCGCGTCGCATTGCCAGCTGCAGCGCCGCGCCATACTCACCTGTCTTCGGAGCATCTCCACGAACCGGTGCAGCACCCGTTAATCGCCGCCCGAAACATCAGCATCTGAAAGGACAAGAACAAACAAAAGGTGAGCGGGGTTCCGCCAAAGACATTCTTTTACTTACCGCAAGATACTTACTCGGAATTTTACCGCTCAAGGCAGCGCTGGTCACCATCCTACGTTAGACATTTTTGGCAAGGCGCCGCACCTGCAAAGAAGATAGAGAACTATTGGTTAATTACATTTGGAACAATATTACTTGCTAGACAGTGCTTGGTACAAACTGACTCTTACCTAAGCGCTACCTTCATCCATCGAGGCAAACTCACTCCTTGGATCACGCTGCAAGGGAAAAGGTATGAAAGGAGCAAGAGTGAATTAACAGACATTTGAACTCTAAAAGAACTATACATTCGGTTTACACACTACTTACCTCAGAGTCATTGTTGTCTGGAACTCTGCCAAATACCTTCGGATCAGTGAAGTAGCTGAACTTCTATGCGCCCCTGCACTCCACGCAGGATGGAGAGTTCATCCTTCCAAGCAATAAGGTGAGACTTTATGAAGGGGAATACTGGAAGTTTTCAGGGAAAATAGTGTTAGTGTAACCTCTCTACCACGGGTGGCTAATCCCCTCTACTGTTTTTAGGAAAATATTCTTGCGGGCCAGGCAGACGAAACTGAGTGAGCAAGTGAGCAAGTGCAGTCGATCATCACTTCGCTACGAGTCACACTGGTGGAGACCGCAGCAGTCCAGCTTCGTTCGACGCCCCTGTGGAATCCAGGTGAGCCTAACAGTTGTGTTTCTTTAGGAAAGACAAGTGGTGCGCTAAAATGGGAAAAGGCTGGTACATAGCTTATTTCCATCCCGATTTTTCACTTCAAGCAAATCAAAGAATAGAGGGGTAGCGATTGTGTTTTGAAAGATCACTTCAGTAAAAATGATCATACTCTGTGCACACTTTTAGGCATGGACATGCACAACACATTATCTTAATGCAATTTTTGCTTTCACATTTTATTCTTAACCAAAAACAATCACCCTTGGCAGTCTGGGTAGTATCTCTATTCAATTTTGTTAGTAATTCAAAAAATACCCATTTTTCAACAAAATGTTACATGCAGTCTCGTGTAACATTTTGTTGAAAAATGGGTATTTTTTGAATTACTAACAAAATTGAATAGAGATACTACCCAGACTGCCAAGGGTGATTGTTTTTGGTTAAGAATAAAATGTGAAAGCAAAAATTGCATTAAGATAATGTGTTGTGCATGTCCATGCCTAAAAGTGTGCACAGAGTATGATCATTTTTGCTGAAGTGATCTTTCAAACCACTGTTTATTCTGATTCTGTAGCCCAGAATCAAACTCTGTTTAGCACCTAAGTTTGTATTTAATTCCAACAAGTAAGCATTTGAGTTTACATCAAGGTTCATTGAATTAAGGAGTGCTCCTCTACACCTAAATTTCGTAGCAATTGTGTTCCCCGTCCTGTTCAGACGGGGAACACATCTTGTTAAAAAGGTAATTGCAAAGGAACCTGATGGGCAGATATCTAATGGTAAAAGGAAACTTCAATGGGCAATTATATACCTTAATAGCGATATATGCACCAAATTACAAACAAGACCAGTTCTTCAAAGATATGCTCTGGCTAGTGGGGTCCTTTTGTGAAGGGGAAATAGTAATCGTGGGGTGGTGGGGTTCAAATGTTCTCTAGGTCTGACTGTATGCAAAATCATAGCTCCCGCTCAGTCAAACAGATGAAACCAACATGGCGTAGCTACGATCCTTAGGGTTCTTTTGGTTATTGTAGAATTGAGATACTTTCACCAAGACGCGAGATATTTTACTTACTTTTCTTTCATAAACAAAGGGTATCCCAGAACCAACAAGATGCTGCTATCTTCTCTGAGGGTTTCGGGTACAGAGATTGCCCAGAGATCTCTATTTGCCCACCCAATCTCCCTCCAGTGGCGCGCTCTAGCCTTACCCCCATAAAGAGAAAGCAATGGAAAGTAAACAAAATGGTCTTTAGAGACCTAGCTATCAGAACCCATTGTCACAAATGGCCTTAAAATACTAGAGTCGCCAGGAAGTTTCAACTGTTTTCTTTTTCAAAATCACATTTTATTGCATTTTCCATTTCCAAGGGGAGAGCAGTTCAACTCCTCACATAAACTTATTGCTCTACAGTCCCCATCTACAAATGTAGAGCTTCCTGCTTACTCTCCTTCACAGATCCCCCCTCGCCCGGCCCATCTCTCCCTCGACTTTCCCTCCCCCTTTGCATGCTACCCGTTAACTAGCAACCAAATACATCATGGAGCGACTCCCCATATTTATGAAAAAAGGGAAGCCAAATCTCCTCTATGCTTCCAGGAGGTGAGTGAGGTATTCCATGGTATATATGTCCCACACTCTCTGAACCCATTCTCTTTTCGTTGGGACTTTGGGTCTTTTCCACAACTGTGCCACACAACTCCTGGCTGCAATTAATAGAGCATGTGCCATATGGTTTAGGCCTCTCTCCTCATCACTGACTCTCAGTACTATCCATAAAGGCGAGAATACCCTGGTTATCCCAATCAGGGCCTTTATCCAAGACATAACATCTTATTTCGTATTTTATTTATTATTTTATTGTTTTTTTATAACATGCTTATTACCTGAGTTCGGTTTCTAAGCGTGTATCTGGGATTTGAACCTCTGTTGGTCTGCGTCGTCTTGCTTTCGTTAGCAGCACGTTTCCCCGGTGCTGTCCTCCGTTCTTGACAAAACCAGCATATGACCACATATCCACCACATTTGCCAGTAGTCACCTATCACCTGCACACATTTCCAGCATCTGGAGCTCACCCCTGAATACATTCTAGCAAGTTTACTGGGTAGTAGTGCCATTGGTGTGGTGGTTTGACCGCTCACATTCTATAGTGTAAGGATACTGTGGTGTATTATATCCTCTGGCACATCCTGGCCCATAGCCCAACCGGGATCTCGATTTTGAGATCTTTGACCCAGTTTTCCCTCGTTGTGATGTGGCCAATCAGCTCTGCCAATAGTAATTCCCTATAAATCACGGCTCTAAGGTCCCTTGGATTTTTCTCTGGAACCAGAATTGTTTCAAAGGAAGTTAACCCTCTGCAGAGATTGTCTCCCCACCTTGGATCCGTGAGAACCCCCTTCAGCTGTAAGTATAGGAATATGTAGAGTGTTCCTATCTGCAGACATTGTCCCAGATGCTCTGGAGACAAAAATCTACCCACCTCCCACAGTTTCAACAGTTTTAATGAATTCAACTGTTCTCAGTGGATATACTTTTCAGCATAACAGGCAGGTAGTTCAGTAGGTTGCACTGGCTGGAAACTGGGTTTGGGTAGTGGCACTAGAGCCATTCCTCTCTCTCATCTCCTGTAGGATTCCCCCATGATGTCCGTAACACCTAGTTAGTGCTATCGACTGGTAACCCCTAGTCTCCAGTAGCTGGCTTTGACTAGTGATGGTTCCCTCATACGCCAGCTATCTAGACTCCTTCAAGGACTTTCTAACCGGACCATACACTAGTGATGGTTAGTTCTAAAAAGGGTGATGTATGTTTTGTGCTGTTTGGTCTTCCAGTCCTCACTATTCCCTGACTGCCCTCCTTCTCCCCTTACACTTCTCCTCTCCCCAACTCTACCATTCTAATCTCTCCATGTCCTTCTACTCTATCTCTCTGATGTTAATACTTTTCCTTCTACCACTCTCACCTCTTGTCTACCTTCTCGAACTACTGCTACTCTTCCTTCTCCAAACTAATTTGCCCTGTACTACTACTCCCTCTACTACTACCCTTTCTCTACTACTATATTCCCTCAACTACTATTCCCACTCTCTCTCTTTCTACCATTACGCTCTCTTCTCTACTATTACCTTCACAACTACTGTACTCACAACTCTTACTCTCACTATTAGTCCTTGCCTCCACTGTTTGATGTCACTACCCTGTCCAATCTACTACTACCACTTCCTTGCCACTACTACTGCTCTTCTCACTACTACTTCCACTACTCATCTCCTGTCCACAAAACTCAGGGATATGGTGCCCCACTCACCCCTTTACTACACGTACTCTCACTATGCTTATCCCTTACTTTTCTACTACACCCTGCTCCTTGAACCCCACTTCTACACCCCTCTGTACTAGTCTTGCTCTCTTCTAACACTCATTCCCTCTCACTCTGGCTATGCCACCCGCTACTGTCCTGCTATTTACCACATTACCTTCTATCTTTCTTGCTCCCTCTCACTTCCTATACACCCCCTGCCCACTCCCTACACTATACACAACGGGTACGACTCTCTCTCTCAAAATTCCCTCACCTATGGTAAGCTCTGCCACCAACTCTCCAACACTCTTTCACCTGGTCCCACCTCCAGCTTCTACTGCAATCTCATCCATACCCACCAACCTCTGCCTCTATTGAAGTCTGCTTTTATAGTGCAGGGCTTGTGGATCAGTGCCTCCCTCCCTTTCCATTAGCTGCAAAACTCACCTGAACCTCTGCACCAAGTAGTAACTGCCTTTCCCCCAAGGGTTGGCTTACACAGTTGAGATGCTTCAAAAACCCTTCCTCCCTTTTCAGCAGTTTCTTTGATAGTCTCTGATTTATTTTCTGCAGGTTTTCTTTCGTGCTGGAAATAAAATGTTCTGCTTGGCTGGTGAGTTTGCTGTTTTTCTGGAGTGCTTTTCACTGCTGGGAGGTGGAGAAGGTTCATGGGTCACCTTGGTTGTCGCATTTCTTTCCTCTCCCTCGTTTGGATCCATTCTGGGCTTTCTGTGTCACTCCAATGTGGATTCTTGAAGTTGCCATTCTGCAAAGGAAATAGAACAGTGGCCAGTAAATGTCTTGGGAGTCATCGGGAGATACAGATTGGTACCAGTTAGGGGATTTCTGTGTCAAGGTTACATTTTGGGGATGGGGGGCCCTGCCAACTTCAACTTCACAAATCTGGGGCAGGACGGGTTCTAATTTTTGTTTTAGGTATTCTCCTCACTCTGACCCTGTCACACCATATCTCAGATGCCTTAACCCATTACTTCCAAGCAAATAACTTTGATGATTTCAGACTTGGAAACCATGTGAGATGCTCGAAAGGCAGTCCGACGAGGAGAATTAATTAGCAGAACAGATGTTTTTTTGAAGGTGAGAGAAGCAACATGTAAATCTTTGGAGCATATGGTTAGGACATGCAAGACCAAGCATAAATGCACAGTTTCCTTTGATGCCTTGTGGATGTAGGGGATAGCCAGGAATCAATTGGATTCACAGTAAAACTGTTACTGTGCTCAGGATATTCTCTACACTATATACCCCTATTACACTGAAGGGGACATGGCAAACCTCCTGTTTGCATCTAAGCTGAGGAAGCATGAGTTGTGCAATCACATTATGAACTTGGGGGATGCTGAGATATCCAACCGTTTTGGGTAAGGAAATAAAACAGAAAAAAAATGAACCCTATTTAAAAAACTGTATGAGTGAAGAACCTCTAGGCCAATCTTTTCAAAGGCAATATTTTGTTCCAATCTCACTCCCTCAGCTTTCCAATGAGGACATGGAAGATCTGGAGTGCCCAAACTCCCATGAAGAATTGGATATTGCAGTTAGGGGGACAAAGCTCCAGGTCTGCATGGTCTGCATGGTTTTGCCAACCAATTCTAAAAAGCCTTTAAATCCATCTTGATTTACCTCATGACCAGATTGTTCAAGTCTACTTTAGTTACTAGTTTCAATGTTGCAGTTGATGGCAGAATCCACTACAACCTAGTTAAGGAGGCCCCAGGATTGTTCCTCATACCACCTTATAGCCCTTCTCAACTGTGTTGCAAAGATTTGCTTTACGGTCTTGGCCTTGAGATTTATATGGGTATACCTGACACTTGTGTTGCCTGATCAGAAATGTTTTGTAGGCAATCCTACAACCAGAAGCGTTGGGGAACAGAAGAGTGAAGGACCACCAAGGTATAGGAGCTTGGAATGGAGGACAGGAGGATTGGAGGAGTGGAGAGGGCACACAGAAGAAAAGGGCAACAGAGCGCCATTGCAACGAAGGAGAATAGTTGCAACGTGATTCTCACCGGCTCTGTTACTGTTTTATGGAGCTCTGAATCGGGGACAGCATTTCTTGGTTTCCGACATCACCGTGTGTGTGCTGGATGCGAGCGCCATCTTGCAATGGGCACCAGTGGCTGCGACAGGCCTCCATCTTGGTGGAGTCACTGCTCACTTCCACTTAGCCCACATAGACCAAAAAGGACAAATCCTGACATCATGCACCCTTCCAGACCTGGGGGAGCAAGGCTTCCTGGGATTCCTCAAATGCAAGCACAGAATTAAAAGAGGAGCACAGATGTCTTCTTTTTTCTCCCATGCCCTATCACAAGGAGCATATCACTTCCAATCTACCAGATATAGCCAATGCCCTCCATGAAGTCAGGAATCGTAAATGTGCTGAGCGTCATATTACAGTTGATCGTTCACAAGAACTGGGGGTGACTGTATCTGGGAATCGTGAAGAGAAGTCCCTGGTTTATAGGGTTTCAACAAGGAGGTGTGAAACACCAGATAGATAAGTTCCCAGGAAGGAGGGAAACGGAGGAGGAAAGCAACAGGATTGATGACTTCACTGACAGGAAACAGATCAAAAAACTAAGAGGAAAAACTTCATCGGCTGTAAGTGAATGGATATGTGTTTGGAAGATAGCCACACTTTATCCCCTTCTTTATAGGATGGAGATGGATTATGTCAAAGATATGCATAATGTTTGGTAGTCATCTGAGCTTGACGTAGCTTTTGTAAAGCTGCTTGTTGTGTCTCTAGTAATTTAGTGACAAATGTATCCACAGTAGGCAACAGTGATGTTGGACACAGGCATCCATTTGGGGTGCCTGCCATGTGCACATAAGAAGGGTTTCATGGCTAGAGAAGAATGTAATGAATTACTATAGGATAACTCAGCAACGGGTAGAAGATGCATGCAATTATCTTGAGTAGCAGTAATAAAACACCTCAGATACTGTTCAAGTGTCTGATTCACTCTTTCTGTCTGACGGTTGATTTCTGGATGGTAACCTGAAGAGAATAGTCTCTGAAAGACCAAGGATTTGCACAGTTGAGTCAAAAAATGTGATGTATAATGAGGACCTCTACCGGGCATAATGGAATCAGGTAACCCAGGCAGATGAAAGATGTCCTGAAGAAAAACTTGACTCGTCTGAGATGCTGAAGGTAATTTCTTGAGTGCAGAAAAGTGTGCTGTTTTTGTGAATGCATCCACTGTTATCATAATAACAGAACAACTGTCGGATAAGGGAAGATCAACTACGAAATCAATGGAGATCTTTTGCCAAGGTTTCTGGGACAATTCGGGTTGCATTATACACCGAGAAGGTGTGGATCTGGGAGATTTATGTTGCGCACATACAGTACAAGTATTAACATACTCAGTAACTTCTTGTTTAAGAGTCGGCCACCAGAACTGACATTGGGGCTCATTACGAGTTTGCTGGTATTCCGGGGGTACATTTGCCAGAATACCAGCAAACGGAATTACTGATACTGCCACTTGGTCAGGCAGTATTGCTACTGGCAGTATTACCTCAAGTGGTAATACTGCCAGATTACAATTGGTGGTTTGGCAGTATGGATTCCATAGGAATCCATTAGCGATTTTTGCTGGTATTCCTTCCGGCAGTATTACCGGTTGGTAATGCCACCGTCTGAGGTAATACCGACAAACTTGGAGTTTGGTGGTGCAGAAAAAATGGAGGTAAATGGAATTACCTCCACTTTTTTCCCACACTGCCAAACTCGTAATGAGCCCATTGTGATAATTCTGTGGTATTACGTATTCCACGATGGCCTGGTACAGCTGAGCCATGGCAAATAATGAGGAATCTTTCCATAGTGATACAAGAGGTATGTAGAGATGAGTCCCTTGAAAATAGAGACCATCTTGAGCTGAGAGAATTACCCCAAATAAGGGACTTAGGTGACATCAAAGAAACATTTCTAGGGTTTGGCTCTTAGAGGATTCTCTTGTAGATGACAAAGTACTTTCTTAACATTTTCAGTAGTAATGTGAGGAAACTGAGGGTGTCTTCACTTCTTCCCCTAATATATCCTCCCCCAGGTGGCCAGGGAAAGGCTTCCGCTATCGGAAAAAATCTCCCTGGGAAGCCATTGTGGTGGAGCAGACGCTCACCGACGAGAGCCACAGCAAGAAAACAGCAGGGTGCGGGGACGCTGAGAGCAGACAGAGTGCTTATCCGAGACGCTGGGTGAAGAGGCAACCATGGAAGCCAGAGGAAGCAAAAACAAAGCAGAATTCACCGTAGCCGGTGCCAGGAGCCAGGAAAGACCGGGTAGTCCTGTGAACTGGGAAAGGGACTCCAGGACATATTGGAGGTGACCTGTGTATGAAAATAGCAGAAAGTGAAAAGCTGAACCAAAGTAAAGATTTGAATGAAATTTTACGTATAACCAGGCACTGTTTGAATACCGATCCGAATGAAAGTACATTTCGTGAATGAAAGCAGTTTTGGTGGACACTTATGAAAATACAGAAACTGTGAACTTTGAGGGAACACGTATTGGCCAGGGCAATAAGAACTATATTACAGAAGTGTGTGTTTCAAGAGAAACAAATATTGGCAAGAGCGGCAAGAATATGGGAACGTTTATCCTTTTTATATTGGCCAACAAGAAGAGGTAAAGCATCAAGAGGATGTGAAATGAGCCTGAACTACATCCTACTATAAAGCTGAAACAGTGACAACGTGCATGTGAAGGATAACCCAGTTAGGTGTATCATTTGCCTGACCTGAAATGGGTGGACCGTGTGGTCCAACACCTGTGACTAGACAAAGGACACCCATCAACGGAAAGCCATTTGAAATATCTGCCAGAGTTTATGGGTGGATCTGAAGGAAACCCAGTATGAACTGAAACTGAGGATTTGAACTTTGTGAAATTGTAGAAATACTTGAAGCCTTGGGGAAGGGAGACAGACCCCTTTGGGCTTTGTGAACAATCCTGAAGCCTTGGGGAAGGGAAACCCCTTGGTATCTTGTGAACTATTTAGAAACCTTGGAGAAGGGAGATGCCTTTTTGGGAGACTTTGTGAACTATCATGGGGAAGGGAAATCTTTCCAACCCAGAGCTGGAAGAAGCTTGGAGCTGTTATATGAATATATACTTATGATTTTGATGCTGATATCCCTACACAGTGTATGCAAATAGATGTGAGGGCAAGTATATTTTTTGACACAGACAAACATTTACTTTGGACATCCTGACATAGACTACCCTTAGTTTCATTTAGGGAGGGAAATCCTATAGGCCAAGTTAGGCCTTTTTCCAACTCTCTTTTCGATTTAATAAAAGTATAAACGGAAAACTTAAATTAAGTTGTTTGTGCCTACTTTATGATGCCTTCACAGTAATCAATCAAGGTATGTATAAGAAGGTCCGAACAAAGATGCTCAATAAATCTTGGAAAAACTGTGGAGCCATTGGCCAGGCCAAATGGCATCACACAGTATTCATAATGCCCAAATGGGGGTTGAAATGCGCTCTTCACACATCTCCCTTTTTAATTCTGATAAGATGGTAGGCATCTTAAGCCTCTGTAGTCAATGCACAGTCTTAGTTAGGAAGTATATTTTTTGGAGACAAAGAATAAAAAAACTCCTGCAGAAGAGGTGGATTCACTGATTAGTTTGTTCTCCAGATTTTCACAGAGATATTCCTTGAGTGCTGCCTTTAGTAATGAGACAAAATAAACATACGACTGAAGGGTACAGACGTATCAGGTAGGATGTACATTTCACAATCGTCAGATCTATGTGGAGGAAGAACTTTAGACACTTCTTTCTGAAATACATTTTGATAAGTTTCATACTGTCTTGGAATTGTACATAGCAGTGCAATGTTACCTATCTGTGAGGGAGTTTGGTTTTGAGAATGAATGGCAGGAGGGGAGGATGCAGCTCGAAAAAAGAACCACAATAGTCTGATGCCAGAAAGAGTGTTTGTGCAGATCTATTAATGAATGGATTATGAAGAGCTGGCCAGGGTACCCTTAATATTAAGGGAAAGTGTGCTGCCCTAATGATGTCAAAAGACAAGGTTTCTTGATGCTGGGCAATTTTGCATATTCATTTCCGCTGTATTCAAAGTTATAGGACCTCTGTCCAAAGGTGTACCATTAACTCCCTCTACAGGTAGGGCTACATGTTATTTAATGTAGGGTATGCCCATGTCTTTGGCCCAAATGTGATCCATGAATTCCTGTGGCACCCGAGTCTACCAAGGCAGATAGTTCAATGGCTGGGTATCTTGAAATTAAAGCAAGACGATGGGACCCAACTCAACAATATGGTCAGGTGGAAATGATAAACTCTGTAATTAAGGAATGTATTCATTTGGAGAGTCAAGGGTATTTATCATGGAAAGAGGATATTCAGAGCATTTTGTAACTGAAGGGGACCATAGAAACCGAGGCTTCCCCCTGCCACACCAACACAAGAATTGAACAAGTTACTTAACTGTAACTCTTTTTCTCCAGCATGGGTCTTATATGGATTCACATGCTTATGAATATTTCCCGTCGTCAGGCTGGAAATCCTCAATAATATAAAGAAGATTAGCTTTAAGCTAAAACTGCATGTCTCTTGTATAGCCCATTGCTGTCACTTTGGGTCATATTGCCTCATCCAATGACATGCATCCTCCTTAGCCCCAACCCCGGTGGCCATCTCCAGGTTTAGTAATGCATGTAAAGTGGCATTAGGAACCGAGAAGAGCCAAGAGGGGAAGGAGGAAGGGTTCATATGTGAATCCATTTAAGACCCATGCTGGAGAACAAGAGTTGTAGGTAAGTAACTTGTTCTTTCTCCAGCATGGGGTCTTACATGGATTCACATGCTCATGAATACGATTACACAGCAGTACACCTACATATCCAAGGGAGGTGGCAAGGATCAACAGAAGCAATGCACGTACCCCTGGAACAGACTCACATCATGCAAACAGGTTGCAAAGCACAAGTTGTCCAACATCAGACTCCTCCCTGGAATTCCTGTCAGCACAGTAGAATCTTGTGAAGGTGTGGGCTGGCCTCCACTTAGCCGCCCTGCAGATGTCCAGCAGGGGAACACCAGAGAGGAGCGCTATTGTTGATGCAATGGCCCTGGTGGAGTGGGCAACAGTCTTTTGGCCACTTGATGGTAATGTATGATACAACCAGAGAGCCACCTGCAGACGTAATCCTTGGATGGGCCTTCCCATGCTCCACAGGTCCATAATTGATGAAAAGCTGAGAAATCTTCTGAAAGTCCTTCATGCGTGCCACATAGAACTTCAAGGCACACGCAACATACAGTGAATAGAAAGATTGTTCAGCAGGTGAAGAAGGGTTTGCAAAGAAAACTGGCAGAACTGAAGGTCTGCTTGAATGAAAGTCTGACGGGACCTTAGGCATAAAGGAAGGATTAGTTTGTAGAACCACCATAGCCGGGTAGAACAACAAATATGGAGACTTACATGAGAGAGCCTGTATTTCCCAAACCCGCCTGGCAGAGGAGATAGCCACCGGAAAGGCTGTCTTCCAAGATAGAAAATTCAAAGAGGCCTGATGCATATGTTCAACGGGGCCGCCCATAAGTTTCGACAGTATCACATTCAGCTCCCACACCGGGGCAGGAGCTTTCACCAGAGGAAACGTTCTGAAGAGGCCTTTGAGGAACTCCTTAAGGAGCCTGTGCGACCATAGGTAGAGCTTGCCTGGAGCACGGGTCTACCGGGATATGGCGGCTAGGTGTACGTTGATAGATGCATGGGCAAGGCCAGACTTGGCCAGTGAGAGCAAGTAAAGAAGAGGCTGCGCTGCTTTGATGCACATTGGTGAAATCTTCTGTGACTTGCACCAAACTGTAAAGTGCTTCCACTTGTGTTTGTAGTAGGCAAGTGTAGACAGAGTCCTGGCCCTGACTAGAATATCCTTGCATTCGGAAGACAGTGAGTAGTGTCCAAACTCTAGGGCCGCAGGAGCCAGGCTCAGAGACGCTGGGTCATGGTACAGGATTGGCCCTCTTTCCCTGGGGATCAGGCCTGGAAGAGGAGGCAGTTTGATGGCTGGAAGCATCGACAGATGGAGGAGGTTTGAGTACCAGAACTGCCTGTGCCACGCCTGCGCAATGCGGATCATCTTGCAGTGAAGTTGTCTGTGTGTGGATCACTCCTAGCAGCAGAGGAATTGTTGGAAATGTGTACAGAAAGAGGCCCTCCAAAGGAAACGAGACAGCGTCCACCAGACTCCTTGCCTGAGGATACCTGCTGACAAACATTTGGCACTTGGGGTTGGCCGCTGTCGCAAAGAGGTCCTTTTGAGGGTGACCCTACTCTTTGAAGAGATAAGGCACTTGTGCTTGCTGAAGCTCCCACTCATGGCAGGACTACAGCCCCTTGCTGAGAGAGCCTGCAGTGGTGTTCTGAATGACTGCTAGGTGAAATGGGACGAGAAACAACAGCTGAGCTATGGCTATGGCATAGTGCCACAGCTTCTGCACCTCTAGAGAGAGAATGAGAGCACACGTCCCACCCTGCTTCCTGTTGTAAAACATGGTGGTGCTTTTGTCTGTGAAGACTCGTACCACCTTCCCCTGGAGCTGAGGTTGAAAAGACATGAGTGGCCAGAAGACTGCCTGTAGTTCCAGGACATTTATGTGCAACTCCTTTTCCTCCGGGAGCCAGAGGCCTCTAGTGTATGATTGGCCTGTGTGGGTGCCCCAACCTTCCAGAGAGGCGTTGGTCCTGACCGTCTCCTGATACGCAGGCATCTGAAAGGGAGCACAATCAATTAGGGTGCATGACGGAATGCCCAATTGAGGGAAATCTTGTCAGTCCACGAGCCAGTGACCTGTTTTCAGCTGGCATCCAGGAAGTCTTGAAGTGGGCCCATCCGCAGCCTGTACTGAGGAGGAAGATGAATACAAGAGGACATCATCCGCCAGAGGAAAATGATGGACCGGGCTGTTGCGATCTTGGCTACCGACAGCTGCTGCACCTTCCTCAGGATGGCCTTTATCCTGTCTTGTGATTGTGTTGTCAAACACATGACAGTGTTGAGGCGTGAACCCAGAAATAGTGCGCTCTGGGATGACACTAGGTGGACTTGGGATCATTTATGGAGAATCCCAGAGAGGTTAGGGTCTGGATAGTTTCCGCTGTATGCCGTACTACCAGGTTGTGAGAGCAGGACCGGATTAACCAGTCATCCAGGTATGGCTAGACATAGACACACCAGTGGTGAAGAAAAACTGCCACCTGAGCCAAACACTGGGTGAAGATCCTTGGGGTCGATTTCAGGACGAAAGGCAGTGCCTTGAATTGGTAGTGTCTTCCTTGGACGACGAACTGGAGGAACCTTCAGTGCTTTGGATGAATGGGGATGTGAAAATACACGTCTTCCAAATCCAGTGATGCCAGGAAATCCTGTCTTTCTAGCTGCCCGAGCAGTATGATCATGCTGAACTTATGGAATTTCAGGAACTTGTTGAGATGTCTTAAGTCCAGGATGGGTCTCCGCCCTCCGGACCTCTTCTGGGGCAGAAAGTATCTGGAGTATACTCGGTAGCCACAGAGTTGGAGAGGGACAATCTCTATTGCCCCTTTCCAAAACATGGCTTGGACTTCCTTGAGGAGTTGGGCCCCATGCTGCTCCTGCCTTGAGATGGGAGGGATGCAATGGCATTAGCTTTGAAACTCCAAGGTGTGACCATGTTGGATGATCTTGAGCACCCATTTCTCCATGGAGATGTTGTGCCACGGGCAGAAAACTTGAGACAGCTGGCCTCCCACCGGGGTGCTGAAGTGGGGGAGGGGGGAAGGCCCTTGGCCGGGTCAAGCTTCATTGGCTGTTGACGTTCTGGCTGCTGGGGAGCGATGACATTGGGTAACTCCCCTGTAGGCTTGCGGACGTCCTCTATATATCGCCTGTGTTGTGGAACGAGAAAGCTGATGGTAGGCTGGACTAAGAACCTTCGAGGTTCTGGAAACATTTCCTTAGTGGAGCAAAAGCACTGCCTCCTCATCTGAAGTGTGCCCAATGAACGTGTCATCTGTGTCCATTTTGATAGCCAGGAGAGACTGCTCCACTGCTTTTCCAAAGAGGTTCACCCATCAAACAGCATTTCCACCACCCTAGTCTGCACAATTTGACATAAGGTAGTGGCCTTGAGCCAGCCTTGGCAACATACTGCTGCCTTTCCCCATGTGCCAGAATCCAGAGTCTGCAATGTCTAGAGCGATGGTGATAGCATGGTCTGAGCCCACCTCACCCATGTGGACGATGGCTAGAGCCTCTGCCTTCTTGTCATCTGGGAGGAATTCAAGCAAGGGGCCCAGCTTGTACCAAAGCTCTCTATCGTAATTAGCGAGAATGTCTCAGGCATTGGCTACCTTGAACGTGGACAACACAGTTGTAGTGATGCTCTTCTCAGCAGCATCCAACTTCTTCCCATCCTGGTCCGGCTGGACTGTACAAGACGAAGAAGGGTTTGCTGACCTTTTTCTTGCTGTTGCGGAGGCCACAGAGTCAGGTGTGAGATGGGTTTGGAGGCATTTTGGTGCCGTGTCCAGGACCTGTACTTCTCTTCCAAACCACCAGTCTTCCCACATGTCATCCAGTAGAGAAACAGAGACTTCCGTCTTCCTGGAGCACATTGAAAAGAAAACCTTCCTTCTTTTTCTCCTCAGGGACGAGGTTAAACAGCTTTGCAGCCTGAGAGATTATGGCTTGAACAGATCCGATCTCATCTGGAGGAGAGTCACTAACTGGCAAGTCTGTGTACGGAAGCTCGACATCCGCTGGGATGTAGTCGTCATACTCATTCGTCCCCTGAGAACCATTCATGTACGGGTTGGTGTCAGTAGTGGTATCTTCTGTACCTGTAAGATCAGGCTCCGCAAAGATAGGAGGGCGCGGAACAGGTGGTGGCTGTGGAACAGTTGGAGCCTGATTGGGTGGTGTCTGGCGAGGTCGGGAAAGTCTAGGAGGACTTGTTATTAATAATACTTAATGACTGGTTCACGATTACTGAGATGCCCCAAAACATGCAACACTGGCCTGCTCAGCTTCAGGTAGTTGGAAGACAGAGAAGACTCCCCCATTGTTCCTGCCATTCTTCCACTGAGAAACGAAAGGAGGACTGCAGGAACCCTAGGGAATCCATCTGGGGAAAAAAAACCTTTACTGATGTTAGATGTTGTAATAGAGAGCGCTGCACTGAATGATGAGGTTGATTCTCACTGCTTGAGAGCGCTGCGCAGAACAATGATGACTGTTGCAAGGATTGGTGTAATCACGGTCTGCTTACTCGATCCCTGCTGACTCTGCGCTATGACCCCTAAGATCCGGGACGGAGCCTGTGAACGGGAGGTAAGGAATGGGTGGTAAGTAATCGAAAACCAATTAAGTCTTTATTGTTACATAAATGCAAACGGAGCATACCGTCTCGCAGAGGCTTGAGAACCAGTGGCGTGAAAGCAAGGGGAGCGCTCAGAGGATGAGGCACTCTGGGCTTATCTGAAGTGATAAGAAAGTGATAGAGCAGGCAGAACAAAGAGTAGAGATAACATAGATACAAGGAGATTCAGTAGAGTAAGAACAAACTTACGAAGCGTCTGAGCAGAGTAGTGATGCACCATCACCTTGGCAACCAGGTACCTTCAGCACACCCGAAACGGAAATAGGCGTAGAGGAGGCCGTGCACAGAACAATGCCTGCACCGTCACGTGGCACGTCGTCAGCCATCTTGCAAAGGGATACAACCAAAGGAAACCTGTGTTTCCAGCAGTGCCACATCGAGTGACGCTGGAAGCGAGACATGACAGTATGACCCCTTCCAAGGGGCGGCAACCCCAGTTCCCTGGATGCAAGAGATGGAATCGGCGCAGCAGTCAAGGGGCATGCACAGAGGTTGCCAGCTCCCAGGTCCTGTCAGCTGGAGCATAGCCCTTCCAATCTACCAGGTACTCTAAGCATCCCTGAAAATACCTGGAATCACAAATGCCTGAGACCTCGAATTCTGGCCTGGAGGACATCGGGACAGGGGGAGGACGAGCCAGAGAGTCCCTGAGAAAGTGGTCCGGAATGTGGATCTTAAGTTGCGATAGATGGAAGACTGGATGGATGCAGGAACATGACAACGGCAGGCGTAGGCGGAAGCTGCAGAACCCCTGGCAGCCAACACTCAGAAAGGACCAAAGTACTGAGGTGATAACTTGGACAGCACCAAATGACGAGGCAAGATTTGGGAGGCCAACCAAACCTCATCACCAACACAGATGACTGGGGCAGGAGTGCGATGATGATCAGCGAACTTCTTCATCCTTTCACGAGCCACCGACAGGGCCATTCGAGCCAGAGAATGACCCTGTTGGATGTCACCCATTAACACATCGACAGCTGGAAAGGACGACCCCTTGGCTGGTATGGCAGGGAAGCACACACAATGAAAACTGTAACAGAACTTAAAAACACTGGAGGGAAAGACCAAATACTTACCGTTGTTATAGGCACATTCTGCCAATGAGAGGAGTTACACCCAGTTATCTTGAGCCGATGAGATGAAACAGTGTAAGCAGGTTTCCAAGGTCTGATTAAGCCGTTCGGTCTGTGCATTCATCTGAGGGTGGTAGCCTGAACTCAGAGCCCTTCTGATGTTTAACCGAGATCAGACCTGTTCCCAATATCGGGAGACGTACTGAGGACCTCTATCCAAAAAGATGGTATCAGGCAAACTGCCGGGAGAAGACGGTGGAAATGAAATGTCTGGCCATTTGGGTGGCTCTGGGAACTGTCGGTAAAGCCAAAAAATGACCCGTTTTAGTGAAGTAATCGATGGTCACCATAATTATAGTAGCCTTGCTAGACTTCGGGAGGTCAACAATAAAATCAGTCGAGATGACCTGACAGGGTCGATCAGGTACAGGCATATTGACCAAAAGGCCTAAGGGGGCCCGATGAGGAGTCTTGGTCTGAGACACACCATACAAGATGAGATGTAATCTTTGAGCTCGGTCTTTAACTCAGGCTGCCAAAAGTGCCCTTGGATCAGTACCATGGTATTGGCCACCCCTTGTTGTCCAGCAGCTACAGTGTTGTGGCACATCTTCAAGATTTCCTTCTGTAGTACCAAGGTGGGTATGTACATCTGCTGTTGATGAAAATAACATCCCTGTTTCAGAATCAACTGGTACTTGGATGCAACCGCCTGACTCGGTGCTAGTTGGTCTTGCGTGTAGAAAACAAATCCTTTATAGAAGGTCGGTAATCCCTCCAACATATCTAGCGCAGGAAAATAGTTTCTCCCTCTGAAAGCCACATGGATCCGTATGGTCTTTACATGAAAGTGCATCTGCTTGACTATTGTTCTTTCCCAGGATCATGGTGAAACTGATGTCATACAGGGAGTACAAATTTGCCCATCTGGCCTGTCGGCTGTTCCTGGTCTCTGTGTACTATAAGCTTTTTAGATTCTGATGGTCAGTACGGACCACAATAGAATGCTGAGACCCCAATAGAAAGTGGTACCATTGCTGGAATGCTCTGTTAAGTGCTAACAGTTCCATCTTGAGTACTGTATAATTCAGTTCTGAGGGGGAAAGTGTTTTGGACATATTGGCTATTGGAAATTCAGAACCCAAAGAAGTAGGCTGTTTAAGGACCACCCCTAAAGCGTGGTGAGAGGCATCGGTCTCCAGAATGAATGGTTTTGATTGGTCTCGATTTGCAGAATGTGTGCTGATGAGAACAGATGCTTTAGGGGATCAAAGGCTTGTTGAGCCTGATCGGACCACTTGTACACGATTCCCTTTTGAGCAATGAAGTCAGGGGAAGCAACGTCTGTGAAAAGTTTTGTATAAACTTCGATAGAAGTTGGCAAAGCCAATACAGCTTTGTAGTTCTTGGACCGACTGTTATGCTCACCTGGTCTCTGCGGGGACGTTGGGGCACCGTTGGAGTCCTCCCTCGACTGCCCTGGATCGCCTCTCTCTCCCTGTTGCTGTCCAGCCTCCTGTTCTGGATGCTGGTATTAAGTGTGCAAGCGTTTTCCCATGCAAGCTCACCTGTTGTGTTGTAATGTTGTGCTATCCTTCCTGCTTCTTATAGCAGGGGCGCGTAGAGTGGACCTAGTTGCTTCACTGGTCCTTTGAAGAGTTGATCCAGACCGGCTGCGACCAATCCACTTAGAAGGTAAGTCTCTTGGTTATGATTATAGTTTGTTTATTATAATGTCTTTATCTTGATCATTAAGATAAGAGTAATTCTTGAAATGTCTTGTTTCTTCCCAAAAGGTGTGAAAATGCAGATGGGAGCCGTGGAGCGAATCCGGGAACTCCCCTGCGGATGATGGAGCTCCCAAATTAGCTGGTAAGTTGGCCTTTATGATGGAACTCTAGTCTCAAGTGTGGCGCGGCCAAGCATTCGTCATCTATATGATTTCTAACCTGTTGTGTTCTTGCTCCCTTGCAGGAGGAGGCCGTCGGCATTTAGCGAAGTCTGGATGTTCGCGGAAGCTCTGCGGTTGCAGGATGAAGGTACCACGAATGAGAAGAAAAGAAGCAGAGCTCTGAGCAACTGGACGCCCGGATCAGGTGAGACGAAGGCTCTGACTCCGATAGTGATGAGATGCAGGTAAGAAGCGCGCACTGCGATGGAGCGGCTGGAAGCAGGTAGGGTGCAACTTCAGCGGTGGAGTTGCTGGGTTCAGGTAAGAGGCGCCTTCAGCGATGGAATAGCTGGAATCAGGTAAGATGCGCCTTCAGCGGTGGAGTAGCTGGATGCAGGTAAGATGCGCCTTCAGCGGTGGAGTAGCTGGATTCAGGTAAGAGGCGCCTTCAGCGATGGAGTAGTTGGAATCAGGTAAGATGCGCCTTCAGCTGTGGAGTAGCTGGATTCATGTAAGAGGCGCCTTCAACAATGGAGTAACTGGAATCAGGTAAGATGTCTTCAGAGATGGAGCAGCTGGAATCAAGTGGATGCACAGGTAAGGACAGCGGTAAGCATTACGCTGCAGAAAGCAGACTAACGCAAAGCGAAGGCACATGGATGGGTTGGCCTTATATAGGCTGGCCTTGGCCCCTCCCTTTAGCCCTGCCTAGTGGCTCCACCTTGCCCCTCCCAGGGACTCTTGCCCATGCCTTCCGTTGATGTTCTATGGCCACACCCGGCCCTGCAGCACGTGCCTTAGGCACAGAGTGTGCAAGGCACACTCTTTCATGAGCGTGGCGCCAGAGGCGCCAGGACTAGGTCCATTTGGATCCTGGGGGTGAGGAAGGACTGGACCCTTGTCCAGTGGCCATGACACCGACTGAGGCGGTTTCCATTGCTGTACAGTGGACCCTTGTTGGGATCCATGGAGATTCCTTGAGCCGATTAAAACATGTCCAAGATAGGTGACTTGAGGTTGGTGGAACATGCACTTTTCAAGTCTACAGAACAATTGGTTTTCCTGTAGGCGTTGGAGTTCTTGAAGGACATGTTGTTTATGCTCGATCTGGCTATGGAAAAATACAAGAATATCATCTAGATAGATGATTACAAAATGTAGGAACATGTCCGCAAATACATGGTCCATGAATCTTTGGAAGACTGCTGGGGCATTGGGAAGCCTGAAGGGCATTACTCAGTATTCGAAATGACCAAAAGGGGTACGAAAGGCGGTTTTCCATTTGTCGCCAGATTTAATACGGATCTGATGGTATGCGCCCCTAAGGTCTAGCTTAGTGTATACTGATGCCCCTTTAACCGCCTCTAGGATATCCGGAATTAAGGGCATGGCATATCGATCTGGGACTGTGATGTTGTTCAAGCCCTGTAATCGATGCATGGACGCAACTCGTCCGTGTCCTCCTTAGAAATAAAAAAGATCGAGGGCCCCTGTTGGAGATGAAGATTCCATTATTAGACCATTCTCTAGATTTTGGGTTAGGTATTGCTTCAACACAACCTTTTCCTGTTCTGTGAGGATATACATTCTCCCAAAAGGGAGGGTATGTTATGGTAGCAAAGGAATCGAGCAATCATCCCTGCTATGTGGGGGAAGAACAGCAAATTGAGATTTTGAGAAAACACCAGAAAACCTCTGGTATTCCCAAAATAGGGTCATGATATGATATGCGGACGAAGCAGATGGAGAGAGAGCATCTGTGAGAAGAACCTGAGTATCTCTGGATAAACAGTGAGTTACACAATGTTCTGATCCCAAGAACAATGTTCCAGCCGTCCAATTGATATAGGGATTGTGTATCCGTAACCATGGTAGCCCCCGTATGACTGGGTAGTGTGCCGCCTTGATTATATCGAACACTATTATCTCAGAATGTGATGCTATGTCCATATATATTGCAGTAGTGTGTTCGCTTATAGGACCGGAACTCAAGGGACTTCCATCTACTCCTTCAACCGGAATGTCCATGGTCTTGGAAACTCTTGGTATGGCTTGTTCTCTGGCCCACTGATCATCAATAAAGATGTTGGCCTCTCCACTGTCAATCAAGGCTGGGATGTCTTGTTACTCGTGATTCAACCATGTGAAAGAAATCTTCTGAATTATCATGGATGGTGTCCAGGATGTGGTAGCATGATTGTGGGAACCTCGAATGTCATCCCTTACTGCGGTTCCCTCTATGGCTAGTATGAGGTGTTTTCTGATTTTACCATTCTTCTGGGAGGCACAATAGGGCACTCTTGTACCTGATGTTCCTTGGAGGCAAAATGCATACAAAGTCCCAAGCTTCTGCGCCGATTGCGTTCTTCTGGGGAAAAAGGCCCTGTAGTGGTTCCCAATTACATGGGTTGATCGTTATTTCCCAATGCGTAATGATGGTCTTGAGACTTCAGCTGCAGGTCTGTCATGGCTCGGGCGACCCTTGTGTCTCTCAGATTGTTTTTCTTGTAGACGAAAGTTGACTTGCATAGTCAATGTTATCATTTCTGCAAGGTTGGCAGGCCTTGGTATCCTAGTGAGTTTGTCTTTTAAATCTTCGGACAATCCTCTCCTCAATATAGTGATAAGTGTGTCATCCAGCCAGGCTGTATCCAATGCCAACTGTTTAAACAGTATAATATATGTTAAGACGTCTTGTGTTACCTATTTGAAGTCCAAAAGTTTCTCTTGAACTGAAATTGTTACCTCTTGTCTGCCAAACATTGCTTTCAGACTGTTCACAAAGGCTGGAAAGGAATCCAGAATTGCGTTACTAGTTAAGGCCAAAGGAGTGGCCCAGGCTAATGCAGCCCAGACAAATGTGAAATCATGAATCCCACTCTATCTCGATCAGTTGGGAAAAAGGCGGGTTTGAAAGAAAATTGAATCAGACAAGCATCTATAAATTCCCTTAACTTATGAGGGTTTGCCTCATATTTGCCACCAGGTAAATAACTCAGTGGGATGTCAGCAACTGTAGGGGTTCGGGCAGTCACCAATTGTCGTAGGGGTGTATTCTCCTGTTTCAAAGAATGCACTTCGGCTGTGAGGCCTTGAACAGCAGCTACAAGCTGTTGCATTTGATCCATGGCTTGGCTTTCTAGCTGTCTCTTTATGTGTTGTGAGCGTCGCTAACTATTAATAATACTTAATGATTGGTTCACGATTACTGAGATGCCCCAAAACATGCAACACTGACCTGCTCAGCTTTAGGTAGTTGGAAGACAGAGAAGACTCCCCCTTTGTTCCTACCAGTCCTCCACTGAGAAACGAAAGGAGGACTGAAGGGACCCTAGGGAAACCCTCTGGGGGGGAAAACCCTTTACTGATGTTAGGTGTTGTAATAGAGAGCTTTGCGCTGAATGATGAGGTTTATTGTCACTGGTTGAGAGTGCTGCGCAGAACAATGATGGCTGTTGAAAATGATTGGCATAATCACGGTCTGTTTACTCGATCCCCACTGACTCAACAATTGTCACAACCGCTGGTTCCTGGCGGTTATGGAAGAGGTGAAAACATGGCGGTCGTCAGACCGTGCCGCCACGTTGTGCTCACTAGCGCGGTCTACGTTCTAGTCCTTTCCAACATGGCCGCCGCTGTGTGTACTTCTCTGTTCACGCTCGGCGGTTTGGCGCGTTGCAACTTCTGAATTCTTCTTCGTTGCGAGCGCTCCACTGTACTCTCGCTTAGCGGAGTTCCGCTCCTGTCCTATTTTCCTCCTGTTGTCCTCTCTCTCTCTCTTACCGGTGCTCCTTCTTGTACGCGGGCACGGTTGCTCTCCTCCCTTCTTTCCTCCTGCCTTACTTGTTTTAGTTTCTCTCTCTGGTCCCCCCCCGTTCTCATTCAGGGCCTGCTCTACACTTTTTGCTACACCCTACCGTCAGTTTGCCGGTCTCCCGTATTCAGCTGGCTTTTGATCTTCCTCTCGTTCCGCATCATCAGATACCTACACTCCTAAGGGGTTTTTGTGCCGTAAGGCTTTTCCCCTTGCCGCTCTTGTCTGTCGCGGGGGGGGAGTCCCCGCGAATTCATTCCCAAAGGGTCGCGGTGACTTCCTCCCGAGGCAGACCCTATCTACACAAGGAGAGGAGGACTTTTACTCGTCGACCTTTTGGAAGGAAGTTGGACTTCTCGTCTTCATCAGGTGAGGAGGAAGGGGAATTGAAAGACTCTCAGGGTTTGAGTGGGGTGGACCACATCACGGACAACCCTGCTGATACGCCCACAGCGTCAGACATTGTTGATAGCTTGCAACGCCAAGATACAGACATGGCAACTCCCCAGCAACTTCAAGAATTGGTCGCGGCGGTACAAAACTTAAATCTGGAAGTTCAAGCACTTCAAACGGCAAATACCGCTCTCCAACAGAGAGTCACCGCCAGAGAACAGCAAGTCACAGATTTACCACCTTTGCCTCTGGTGTCGGGAAAATTTGACGGATCTGAGAAAAAAGTCAAGGAATTCTTGGAGGCTTGTAATATCCATTTCACATTCAGACAGAACACCTTTTCCTCTGATCATGCCAAAGTGGGGTTTATGATCACTCACATGACTGGAAATGCCCTAGCCTGGGCTACCCCTCTGGTGTCCCGGTCCGACCCAGTATTACAGGACTATGTAGCATTCAAGGATCTTCTCAAGCAGGCATTTCTTCGCACTGAAAGCGCCCACCAGGCTAGTGAAGACCTGTTGGATGTACGTCAGGGTGGTTCTGACCTACTCACTTACATATCCTCCTTCAAAAGACTAGCTGCTGAAGCCGGCTGGCAAGAAGAAGCTCAATATACCATCTTCAGGAGAGGTTTGCGTGAAGAGCTAAAGGACGAGCTTGCTAGAATCCCTCGCCCTGATTCTCTCTCAGATCTCATAAAAGCAGTGGTACGAATAGATTTTCGGTTGTCTGAAAGGAGAAATGAAAAGAGAAAGACCCTTAACGTCGGTTCCTACCCCGAGACTCACCCATCGACCTCCTCACCTGCCGCTCGTCCATCCACCCGGGAAGAACCTATGCAGATTGGAACAACCAGATCGCCCTTGACAGCTGAAGAGAAGAAGAGGAGAAGAGAAGGCAGCCTGTGTCTATACTGTGGCTCCTCCACTCACCTCTTGAGAGACTGCCCAGATGTACCTCCCAGACGTTCGGGAAACGAACGCCCTCGGTAGTTGGTAGGACGGACTACCGAGGGGCTTTTCTCAGTTCCTATGTAACACTTTCAGTTACTTCTGCTCAACCCTCGGAGGACCAACGTCTTATGGTGATATCCGTCCAGCTTCAGTTCAGAGGAAAGAAAATAGAGACTCTGGCCCTGCTGGATTGTGGAGCAGCCGGAAACCTCCTGGACACCCTATGGGCCAACAAGATAGGCCTTCGTAGGATAGCCAAGAAGGAAGACCAGAAGGTAGAGGGTGTAGATGGTACCCCTCTGTGCTCCGGCCTCATTACCCATACCACAGAGGAGGTACGTGTATCCATTCAACAACACACTGAAGTACTGAACTTCGACATAATCCGAGCAGCTCATTTCCCAGTCATTTTGGGGATTGGATGGCTCCGACAACACAACCCTACCATCGATTGGTCGGCAAATCTCCTAAGTTTTCATTCGGCCTTCTGCCAGGAGAAGTGTCTTCCAGGACCCTTGTTCGAAAACGTCAAGATGGGGTGTGCCCCAGAGAGGAACACGATCCACTGTATCCCAAACAGTTTCCAGGAGTACGCCACAGTGTTCCAAGACCAACAACCTATGGAACTTCCTCCTCACCGACCGGAGGACTGTAGGATAGACTTAGTCCCTCAGGCTCTGGTTCCGTTTTGTAGGATGTATCCCCTTTCATTGTCGGAAAAGGAAGTCCTTAGACGTTACTTAGATGACAACTTAGCCAATGGACTTATCCGACCGTCCAGATCACCAGCAGGAGCATCTTTATTCTTCATTCCAAAGAGGGACTCCAAAGACCGAAGACCTTGTATCGATTACCGAGGGCTCAACCAACTTACCATCAAGGACCGGTACCCTATGCCCATCATCGCTGAGATCCTGGAGGCCGTCCAAGGTTCGGTAGTGTTTTCCAAACTCGACCTACGGAATGCCTATCATTTGCTCCGCATCAGAACTGGTGACGAATGGAAGACGGCTTTCCGCACTCCCTATGGATTGTTCGAATATCAAGTAATGCCGTTCGGATTGGTCAACGCTCCCTCAATCTTTCAAAGGTTTATGGACCGTATATTTTCAGATCTCTTGGGTCAAAATACCGTTGTCTATTTAGACGATATTCTGGTTTACTCCCGTCAACCCGAAGAACATACCCGTCATGTGAAGGAAGTATTACGCAGGCTGCGGCATCATCATTTACTGGTCAAGCCGGAAAAGTGTGCTTTCGCTAAGTCCTCTGTCTCCTATTTGGGCTTCATCTTATCCAGCGAGGGAATCGCCATGGATCCAAAGAAGGTCGAAGCTATACTAGGCTGGCCTTCCTCTTCATCGGTTAAAGAGATCCAAAGATTTTTGGGTCTGGCCAACTTTTACCGGAAGTTTATTCCCGAATTCTCCCGACTCACCCTGCCCATCACCTCCTTACTGAAGAAAGCCTCCAGGCCATTTCAATGGTCCAGGGAAGCTGAAGAGAGTTTCATCTGCCTGAAAAGAAGGTTCTGTTCAGCCCCTATACTGAAACAGCCGGACCAACTGCTCCCCTTTATTCTTGAGACCGACGCCTCTGCGGGTGCGGTTGGCGCCATTCTCCTACAAACAAATCAGGGTCAAGAACATCCTATCGCCTATTTTTCAAAGACCCTCAACCCTAGCCAACAGAACTACTCCGTTATAGAAAAGGAACTTTTAGCCATGAAACTGGCTTGTCTTGAATGGAGACATCTTCTCCAAGGAAGCTTACACCCGTTCCTGATACAGACTGATCACAAGAACCTACAGATCCTACGTCAACAAGAGTGCTATAACACCAGACAAGCCCGATGGGCACATTTCTTTGCACAGTTCCATTTTCTCATAACATACATACCCGGAACCCAAAACCAGGTTGCGGACGCCTTATCCCGCAGAGATGAGACCTCTCTGGGATACGAGAAAGAACTCATGTTTCCCCATATCAAGATCATTTCCGCCATATCGTCTTTCCTGGAAAAAGTGAGAGAAAGATCTCTTTCCCCTAAAGAAACACTCATGCAAGTGGGGAGGACTCCGGTGGATCTGAGGGACGGTCTGTACTTCTCTCGAGGAAGGCTCATCCTTCCTTCACAGGACCTCAGAATACAAGCTCTCCAGTGGTGCCACGACTCAAGGGTAGCCGGGCATAGAGGATTACGAGGGACCCTGGAATTACTGCAGAGATCTTTTTACTGGCCCGGTATGCGAGCCGATACTCAGGCATACATCCAGACCTGTCTTATCTGTAGGCAAAATAAGCATTCCACTCGAAGTCCCCTTGGCCTGCTTCAACAAGACCCGATTCCATCAGGCCCCTGGAAGCACATATCTACAGATTTCATCGTAGACCTACCAAATTCCCAGGGCTGTACCTGTATCATGGTAACTGTGGACTCCTTCTCGAAGTTGGCTCATTTTTCCCCCTTACCCAGAATACCTTCGGCCTCCCTTATGGCGGAAGTCTTCATGAAAGATATCTTCAGATTACATGGTCTCCCCAAAAAGATCGTGTCTGACCGTGGGAGCCAATACACCTCAAAGTTCTGGACAGCCTTGTGCAGACTGCTGGGTATCGAAAGGGCTCTATCTTCTGGGTTTCACCCACAGACCAACGGGCAGACAGAAAGGCTAAACGGTACTCTTGAGCAGTATTTGAGGTGTTTCATCAACCAACAACAGGACAACTGGGTGTCCCTCTTACCAACAGCTGAGTTTTCTTATAACAATTCAGTACACAGCGCACTGGGAATCAGCCCTTTCTTTTGTACGTATGGGTACCATCCTAAATCCATAGTACCTACCTTCTGGACTGAGACTCCCATACCATCCTTGGAAAACTCTCTGTCTAGATTAAAGGAAGCCCATAACACCGCCAACCAAAGTCTTCTAAAGGCCAATACCCGTAACAAACTACAAGCGGATAAATAACGGAGACCTGTACCGGAGTGGAATAGAGGATCTAAGGTCATGCTATCCACTAAGTTTTTACCCCGCTGGGTACGCCCTTCTAAACTATCCCCCCGATTTATTGGTCCCTTCGATGTTCTATCCAGGATCAATCCGGTGGCTTATCGCCTCAAACTGCCTAACAATCTTAGTCGCATATATCCGACCTTTCATGCCTCTCAATTACGTCCCTTCAAATCAGGGAACAGGAAACAGAATACCCCCAGTCTCCCTACTTTGTCTGCTCCCATCTCTGAAGAATACGAGGTCTCCCATATCCGGGATTCACGTTATCGCAGAGGTCGCCTTGAATATCTTATTCATTGGCAGGGGTATCCTTCCTCGGAAGATACCTGGGAACCTACGATCCATGTACATGCTCCCCGCTTGTTACGTCAGTTTCACAGAATACATCCCGGCAAGCCGGGGGGAACCCGACTTCGAGGGGGGCATACTGTCACAACCGCTGGTTCCTGGCGGTTATGGAAGAGGTGGAAACATGGCGGTCGTCAGACCGTGCCGCCACGTTGTGCTCACTAGCGCGGTCTACGTTCTAGTCCTTTCCAACATGGCCGCCGATGTGTGTATTTCTCTGTTCACGCTCGGCGGTTCGGCGCGTTGCAACTTCTGAATTCTTCTTCGTTGCGAGCGCTCCACTGTACTCTCGCTTAGCGGAGTTCCGCTCCTGTCCTATTTTCCTCTTGTTGTCCTCTCTCTCTCTCTTACCGGTGCTCCTTCTTGTACGCGGGCACGGTTGCTCTCCTCCCTTCTTTCCTCCTGCCGTACTTGTTTTAGTTTCTCTCTCTGGTCCCCCCCCCGTTCTCATTCAGGGCCTGCTCTACACTTTTTGCTACACCCTACCGTCAGTTTGCCGGTCTCCCGTATTCAGCTGGCTTTTGATCTTCCTCTCGTTCCGCATCATCAGATACCTACACTCCTAAGGGGTTTTTGTGCCGTAAGGCTTTTCCCCTTGCCGCTCTTGTCTGTCGCGGGGGGGGAGTCCCCGCGAATTCATTCCCAAAGGGTCGCGGTGGCTTCCTCCCGAGGCAGACCCTATCTACACAAGGAGAGGAGGACTTTTACTCGTCGACCTCGTGGAAGGAAGTTGGACTTCTCGTCTTCATCAGGTGAGGAGGAAGGGGAATTGAAAGACTCTCAGGGTTTGAGTGGGGTGGACCACATCACGGACAACCCTGCTGATACGCCCACAGCGTCAGACATTGTTGATAACAATACGACTCCTAAGGTACAGGACGAAGCCTGTGTACGGGAGGTAAGGAACGGGTGGTAAGTAATCGGAACACTGTGAAGTCTTTACTATTACGTAAATGCAAACTGAGCTTACCGTCTCGCAGAGGATTGAGAGTGAGTGGTACTTCTCTGGAGTGATAAGAAAGTGATAGTGAGAGCAGGCAGAACGAAGAGGAGAGATAACAAAGATCCAAGGATATTTAGTAGAGTAAGAATGAATTTACGAAGCATCTGAGCAGAGTAGCGACACACCATCAACTTACAATCTGGATACTTCAGCACACCCGGACTGGAAATGGGCGTAGAGGAGGCAGTGCACAGAACGACGCCTGCATCATCACACGGCACAACGTCAGCCATCTTGTGAAGGGATAGACCCAAAGGAAACCTCTGTTTCCAGCGGTGCTACATTGAGTGGCGCTGGAAGCGAGACATGACACTTGTAGACTGCGCCGGACAGCGACCCGCTGGAGGACTGGGAGCCACTGGTGGAAGACGTTGCTAAATCTCTGAGACCAAAGTATGGAGAGTGATCAAATTGTCATTTGGCACATCTCTGGTAGCTGTAGGCGCCAGTATGGGAACATGCAGGCAAGGGCTCGTCGGATGAGAGGATCGCTTAACTTGTGGAGTTATTTGCAGATCAGGGCCACCATGACTGCCTTCTGGGACTGAAAAGACACCCTCTGGGAACTCATCATCTGACAGAGCGGAATGCAGAACCAGCGGAGCAGGGGATGACACCCTGGGAGGCCACACCTCAGACAAAGTGAGGTGCTGCGCAGCCCTTGTAGGCCTAGGGGGAAAAGGGAGTGCAGGAGGCAACTCTTTCTCCATACTGCATCCCGTAGGGAAGAAGGCAATCACTGGAGCACCTGGTGATGCAAGCATCGGTGGTGCAGCCCAAGCTATGGCTGATGGAGGCCTTGGGGGCAAGACCACTCTAGAGGTGGGCGTAGTCACTGTCAAGATGGTAACCGTTGCCATCTACGAGGCCGTCGATGGGATGAAAACCGGTATTGCCAGGTTGGTGGATGATGTTGTTGACAGAGCTTTCGTGGACGAAGTTGACCATGGTCTGGCCGTAAACGAAGTTGTCGACAAGGACTTGGAAGACAAAGGGCCTCATTACGAGTCTGGCGGTAACCTGCCAGTTTTTCCGGCTCGGTTACCGCCGGACTCGAATTACCATTCCGCCTCTGTGATTCCCGGAATTACCGGGGCATTACAACCCTGGTGACCCGGGAATTCTGGAGAAAGAATTCTGTAAATCCCCATTCCCATTGAGTCCGATAGGACTCAATGGGAATGGGGACCATGGAAACACCGGCACCATCACAAGATGGTGCCGGTGTTTCCATGTCCGCCTGCAGGCGGGCAGTGTTAAACCCGCCAGGTCAGACCTGTCGGGAATGACACCTCCGCCTGCAGGACTCCAAATCACCCGGTATGGAAATAACGGTGGCGGCGGGTTTACCGCCACCATTATTTCCATACCGGGTGACTCGTAATGAGGCCCAAAGTCTTATGTTTCGTTGATGGAGTCTTGCCAGTCGACGGTGCCTGACTAGTCGACGGTGAAGATGTTGATGAACGCTGGCCCTCAGCTGAAGGGATCCTCTTCATAGTTGTTGACAATTCGGTTGACGGAGGTTCCCCATTAACGGCACTCATCGTCAGAGAAGTTGGAGCGTGGGGCGACTTTGCCTTTTTTGATATCTTCCCCTTGGAAGTGTACTCAAAGGACCTCGACCTCGCAGTACGCTCTTTGGGTTTGCTGGTCCTAGCAGAGGCAGGACTGCGCATTGATACCGAGTCAGAGACCCTACCCTCGTCACTCCATGCCACCAACCTTCTATGATGGTCCCGCCGCATCTTAGAGGAGAAAGACTGGCATATTGAACAGCCATCCGCATCGTGGTCTGGATGAAGGCAGAAGATGTACTTTTGATGGTGATCTTCCAAGAAGATGTTCTTCAGTCCGCAGTTCGAATAGGCTCTGAAGAGGCTCTTGTTAGATGTGTCTGCCATTCCACATGTAGTAGGCCCACCTCAATGGCTACACACGTTCTTGAGATCTGACAATACATGGGATTGTTACCGGCAATGGATCCCCTGTTACCACAATTCACACAGTGACTGATGGAAACATTTTTAATCATATATAGGCAAAATTGAACGAGATCTTCGAAGAGCGAATCTCCACGACTCTGACACGAGAACGTGTGGTAAAAATCTGAAGTTGGCCACCAGGGGTAAAGCTAAGGAGGACAGATGTCATTGGATGGGGCAGTATGACCCAAAGTGACAGCAATAGGCTATACAAGAGACATGCAGTTTTAGCTTAAAGCGAAACTGCTTTATATTACTGCGGATTCCCAGCCTGACGATAGGGAATACTCATGAGCATATGAATCCATGTAAAACCCCATGCTGGAGAAGCATCTGAATCAATTTGAAAGCCTTGAAAAAGTTCAGAAATGTTTCCAAACATGTGTTGACCTTTTGTGAATGTGCACAATACGTATGGACTATATCTCTTCTGATTTCTTGTTAAAGATTTAAAATGAAGCAGATATTATACCCTGCCTATATGCGAGTTTTTAATACTAAAGGAGTATATTGAAAACAATTAATGTGTTTTCTAACCATTTATTTTGTAGACGCACAGAACAGCGCCATCTTCAGCAACACAGATTCTCCGTTTCAGCTACTGCGAGTCGAAAATGCGACAACTGGGCGCTGCCTTTGGAGGAAACTCTGTAAAGAAGGCAAATAGCAAAGCAAAAGCAATAGATGACGTTTTGAAGGAAAGTACACTACTGTATCCTGATGAAAAGTTGGCAGTCACCGAAAAACATGTTTAAAGAAGAGGGTGTAGTTATGAATTCTGTGCTGTGGAAAGAGGAGTCTGTCCAGAATTCGGCTCCCACATAGAGAAGGCTAATTAGAATGAGGTGCTGTTACAGATTGGAAGTAGGTGGAATGTGGAGAGAAGGTCAGCATGTAGGAATAATACTATATGGTATCTGGTCATTGCATCTAATGCCATTCCATCAAATTTTTTCCATCTAAAGAATGTGCATTGAATGCCCCCCAAAAAGAAAAAAAATGCATTTGATGCACATTTTTTAGATGGAAGAAATTCGATACAAGTGTATTTAGATGCAAGGGATTCGATGCAATCACCATAAACCATGCTATATTATTGGGTGAAAGCCGAATCGTCCTCAAGCTTCTATGATGACTCCTAAGCATCCCTCAAAGACCAGTTCAGCATGAAAGGTGGGTGCATTTGTGGACATTCTGGAGTCCCCCTTCACTGAAATAACGAAGAAAGGACTCTATCATGCCGCCCAACTGGTCTGGTGTTCACTAGGTTATTGTGGTGTTCATGATGGGTGGAAGCTGCTCAGGAGACTCAACAGCAGTGCTCCATGCAACTGAGCTGCTGTGTGATTTTGAAATGTTGACCACAAGCATCAAGCGCTGCAGACAAGGAAATTACCCTGGTGTTCAAGTAGATGGGCTTAATACAAAAGTGACACTCTGGGAACAATCCTATAAACAAATCCAATGTAATGTGTTCAAAAGCCTTAACTCAAGTCAATGTTAATCTTGTACATACCCTGCTGATCATAGTTTTGCGTAAAATGTATTTTATTTGGTAATGGAACATGACTTTTACACATACTGGTGATTTTTATGTTTATTATGGGGTAGATGATACTTATTCAACAATCGTGATATGATTTATGGATTGATTACATTGAGGGCAAGAGAGTGTTTTGAACAAAAAGTGTTCCTCAATTTTTGTAAAGGGGGCTGTGGTGTAAGAGGAAAGTACATAAGAAAATAGAGCACAATCACCACTAGCTACCCACCTCTACCACACCAAAGCGGCTACTCAAACAGGTTTTTTCCTCAAAGTGGAAGTCTCATTGAATTATATATACAACCACGATAAAAATAGCACAGTTTAACATATTTGAATCATATTTTTCTCAAACAATGCCACTAAAATACTTTAAAAAACCATTGTGTGCGTTCGTCATATGTGAGTTATCACAAAAAAGAGAGAACACCAATTTGCATTTCTGGCTGTTGTCTACACCAATGCACTTATAATTTACAGGCATTCATTGGTTACGTGATGTTAGTAACAATGTGTGTGACCACATAACAATTTTACAAAAACATGGTATAATAGCGTCTATAGTCTGATGTGTTTCTGGGGCATTGAGACAATGATCCACATTGCACTGAGCATTTTTTTCTGAACGCTCAACCGAATATTTTAAGATTAACATTGACTTGTGTTCAGGCGTTTTGCAACATTATATTGTATTTGTTCATAGCGTTGTTCCCAGAGTATCACTTTTTTATTAAGTTGAGTTGCCTGATACTTGGCTGTAATCAGGGTTCTCCTTTCTTGACAAGGCTCAGATACAAAGGGCCAGGTGGCAGAGATGAGGGCCTAAACTACAGTGCCCCGGAGTGTGCCACACACGACTGATGATGGTACCCTTCCTTTCCCGCGCAGGCAGCTTGCGGCAGATTGTGTTCCACCTGTGGTTTGTGGAGGGAAGATCCAACTGGAGTCATCAGTGCGGGTGGCACAGCTGTTTCCCACAGACATGGAATTTCCATGGGGCTCTGCTGGAATGCTTTGCCACTGCACAGTAAAATGAAATGTATGGAGCTGGCACCGCTTAAGGTAATGAATATACTTTCAGCATTACGACCCTTCCACTGAAAATACCTCACCAGACGACCTATGATATGATAGGTTATTTATAACGCACTTAATACCCAGAGGTTTCTAAGAGCAGACCCGGGGATCAAACCTGTGTTGCTCTGTGTCGTCTTGCGTCCAAGGCAAACAGGTTCCCCCTGAGCTATCCTCCCGAGACTAAGCTATCCTAGGTGCCCCTGTACAGCTACACAGTTAAATAAACAATATTTTCACTTGGATGAAACATTTTTGAATCTTTGATGTATGAATGTTGTCTGTTCTTATTCATAACATATCACACTACAAGATGGATAATTCATTTCAGTGGGTTATCCACGTGGGATCAGCCAGTATCTGGTAAAGGATTACCAGAAGTAACAGTATTACCACTGCATAGTACCATGCCATCTGGAAAGCATGAACAATATGTGCACACAACAAAGGCATGTTCTGTGTTGTCATCACCGCAGTTTATGGATGCACCCTCTCTCTCTCAAGATGAAATGATTGAAAGGGGAATAAGACACAGAAAAGGGTGAAAATATGCTTCCAGGTTTAAAATGTCCTCTCCTGATAAACTCTTAGATGCTGGCAGGCAAAGTTAAGGAGACCCTGATCCGATGGGCCCACATGCCCTTTTGGTGATCTCACTATTGCAAAATTGAAGAAACTCTTAGGTGTGTTATTAAACATCTAGCACTCTTCTCACTAGAAGGAAGGAAAGGCTATTCGCAGCTCAGGATAATAAATGTGTTCTGCAACACCGCATCTGTACCTGCTCCAGCTGCTCAGCTCTTAACGGGCTACAGCCTTCATGCAGTCTGGGCATGGATGGGCCTGGAGAACAAATCGGGCAACCTAGATTGATGCACCATTCCTATCAGCAGGGGCATGACATTGGGAGGGGAAGTTGTCAGACCCAGGGTACCACCAGCATTGCAAACCTCCCTTCATCAAAGTTGTGTGAGCCCTTAATATTTGCCAAAAGACCACTTAGGGCCTCCACAAAACACCATGGAGCACAGCCACAGCCTGCAAAAATCACATTTTCAAGATGCCATGAGGGAAGTCACGGGGATGGCAAATCGCATGAACAAGCAGCATGATCACATTCAAGGAAACAAAAGGAGAATGAACAAAGACAAGGACAGTTATTACACAACTGTGACGGACTATGAAGCATGGCGCGAGAGATTCATCACCCCAAGACCGAGTGAATGACTGAGAAAATCTCTAAGATAAAATAATATTCAAATAGTGGGTGTGCCGGAGGGGGAGGAAGATGGAGACCTCAAAGGATATCTTCTTGGACCTGTTCAAAATTACCTTCGATTTCGTGGCGCTCAGTCCTTCACAACCAAAATGGCACATGTCTTTCATAGGTCACCGTGCAACACCTAAAGTGGAAGCTCAATGTGGCAACGTTGTAGTACCGAGATATAGCTAAGTTCTTTACAACAGAAATGGCAAACCTTTCCTCAATTAATGCTGTGTCAAAAGTAATGCTGAGCATTTGTTGGGACCCATTTAAGATGTTTCTGAGAGGGCAGTGCCTGTCGATTTGCAATAGAACATTTTAAAAATGTAAAGAAAAATACCCAAAGTTAAGCTTCTGGAATTTACTTATACATATTTGCAGAATGTACTACTTTAAGGGAGCAAATCAGTGAGACGCAGGCTACCCCTACATATAACTGCTTCTCTGAAGGTTAAAATATTTTTTTGGAGGACGTGGACAAAACCTTGCAGAGTCTAGCATAGTACCTGAACTGTAGACAGTGGCATAACATTATTGGTGAAATTGTTTACCCATTATTGATGAAGTATATAGGAATTAAAGTTATTCGTTTTTGGCCTATCACAAAGAGTCATTGGTTCTCAATATGATGCCGATGAAAACTATATTGAAAGCTTAAAGGCTCCTTTCATGAAAGGTGAGATTTTGATAGGCATTGAATATATGCAACGGGCAGAGCTGCAGCCCTCAGGGGTATCCTGACGGATTTCTGTAACCAAATCTTAGAAGTTGTCTCCATGAAATGGTGACATTGAGGCAATACAATGGCAGGCCAACCCTGCCCGTAATGGCCCGTCACCCAAGTTAAGGGCCAGAGTTAAGCAATGTTTCTTTAACACACTTTGTGCTATTACCAGCAAGGTCAGCAGCTGCATGTGATGTTGCCATTACCACTCATCAAAACAAAGCACAGTGATGAAGGATTTTTTGGATGATAATAATTAAAATGGAATCTTGCCTGAAGTCTTGCAATGCCACTTCTTTATCCTGAAGTACATTTTCTGTGTTGATCAGAGTGTTACCATTAACACAGAAAAGAGAGTTCAGGAGCCCTAAACGGTGTAGCAGAGCACAACATTTTACTCCTAAATCTGGCAAATGTGCAAGGATGTTTTGCTCTTATAGTCCCATCTCATGAACTCATTCTAAAACAGTTTAGCTTAATAACTGGGCATGGTACTGAATTGTCCCATACCTAATCTAGTACATTGTGATCAGACTGGATTCATCCAAAATAGACATTGAACGGATAATGTGTGGAAGTTGCTAAACCTTGTCAAGGCCAATGCCAAAGCTTTGCTCGCTCTCTGGAGGTGAAGAAAGACTTTGATATAGTTAGATGTGTATATTTTTTTTTCACAGATTCTGGGTTTTCCGGGTCCATGGGCAGTTTAACAAAAATGTGTTTAGTTACTAAATAGAGCTCCTTGTGCCCATGTTATGACCAATGAATATACGTTGTCCCCTTTCAATCTCTATTTTGGTACCAGAAAGGATTGTTCCCTGTCCCTCTTGCTTTACCCTTTGGAATCAATTCTCTGTCAAGTCATGTTAGTCATAATAATGTCAACAAAGGCGACAGGTGTCAAAGGGCATAAACTAATCCTGTATGCAGATGATGTGCTGCTCCACGTTTTCACCACAAGAAACATGATTCCAAATATATATGAGAGTCTTCTGCTCTGTGGGTGCCGTTTGGGCTGCAAGATTAATCTTGATGAGTCTGAAATGCTCTTGCTATCAAACAAGGTGTCTTTGACTCCCACTCAATGAAGACATTCTCTATAAAGAAAACAAGGGTTTTCTAGGGGTGTGGGTGTTGGGAGATCTCTCTGACTAGTTTAGGAATATGTACTAATTGGCTACAGCTAAGATTAAAGAGGAACCTATTAAATGGGGTATGGCACAAATGAAGATGTTGCCGAAGCTTCTGCATCTCAGACAGGAGATGCCAATTAACATTCCTGGTAGAGTGTTGAATGAGTTAATGCAGTGTTCTTTGAACTTATATAGTATTTCAAGAAAGCCAGACTTTCCGTTTCTATAATAAAAGCAACCAAACTTAAAAGAGGACTCGCCTTGCCAGATTTATGAAGCAACCACATTTCTTCTCAGCTAACCTCGATTTAAAAAAGGGGGTAACGATGTTGGATGAGCCACACTGGGAAGACGTCGAGGTACTAGCTGCCTCTAATAAAATGTCAATCCTTGCCACATCTCCCCTGTGATAAATGACCATGTTGTGTTGTCCCTGGTCCTGTCCCAATAGGACAGACATCCAAAAAGTATGAAGTAAAGTGGACGAGGCATGGGAGTACGGGGTGTACACAGGGAACATATTTTACCAGTATTGCATGCTACTCTCATACCTAATCTGCTTACTAAAGGCTCTAGATATGCGTCTATTATATGTTAGTCAAGCTAAATAAAAAGACTTGCGGTATCATCATAAGTTGGGTGGAGACGTAAAAATGTGGCGGTAATGCTTTTACCATCGCATTACCGCTTCACCCAACTATGAGTTGGGTGGAAAGTCGCCCAGCTTTACCTCCAGCTTTTAGCTGGAGGTAAATCCAGTGAGTTTCCACCCATTTGCCGTGATATTACCGCAGCACAAATTGTGCTGCAGTAATATCGCCCAACATGCCCCATAGAGTCCTATCGGGACTTACAACCTTACTGCAACTCGGAATCCGGCTCTTATAATGCCGGACTGTGTTGCGATAATGCTATTTGCATTGGCGGTGTCCCAGCGGACCACTGGGATACCGCCAAGCTTCTGATGAGGCCCTTTGACCTGTTGGTACAGAATAGCTGGCTGGGCATTGCTTAAACATTTAGCACATTATTCCAACATAGGTTGAAAAAATTGGTGGCAACAGAGAGGCACACTATATTCTATCAACCTTTATTCAACCCTAGGCAAATCTGTGAACAATTGCCTTTTGGGAAGAAAACATTCAAGCAGAAGATGACTCCTACCCCAAAACATTTCTTATATGATATTAATGCAGTGTAACCTGATCATACCTCAGAAACTAGTGCATACACGGCCAGCAAACATACACAATTCCATTGGTCCAGGTGAATTGATAGCATATTGAGACTTAATTCAAGGCATCTTTAGTATTTTCAAAACCAGAAAAATGTAATTCCCAAATGTTACATGGGACCTATTTTATCCCAGAGAGACTGTTTTAGCACGGGCTGCTAGACGCTTCAGAGTGCTGGAAAAAGTGTGTGCTTAGATGCACGCCAGCACATATGTTCTGGTGAGCAAGGATTCTTGAAAACCGGTGATCTGTAGATAGGTTATCCCACTTGCTCAAACTGCTGAAGTTCTTTTTTTTGGGAGAGGTCTACCACCAATGGAGGGCATGCATGAGGAGAAGCGACTGGTCATTAAAGTGCTGTTCTCCACCAGAACAAATATATTCACTGTATGGAATAATAAGGGTATCAGTTCTAGGGGCAAAAGGGAATCACTCCTCTCACAGCTTTGCATAGCAGAATGATTCACCTTTAGACATACATGCTAGGTTCAAACAGCTAGTAAATTGTGGGACATTCATGATAATATTGATTGATTTATAGGGATGTAATAACTCTTTCAAGCCGCAATATGATGATTCTGTTACTTGATGAGGGTATCAATTATCAGAATATATGAGAACCTGGTGTAAACCCTCATAATTTGGTTCATAGAACGGTGTGCTTTTAAGAACGGTGTGCTTTTAATTGAGCATTTATATTTTTGTTAATTAATGTTTGCTAATCATTTTATATCCTATATGTTTAGTTATTTACAGGAACATGTTGGCTGTTTAAGCTATGTTGTGCTGTGCCGTAAATGTGTGTACTTTTATCTGGTGCTGATTCGAGTCACAGTTGAAGCTGAAAGGCGGACGCTTTAATAAATGTTTCCTGGTGCAAAATCTAACAAACCTCCAAAATCCGATTAGAAACTTGCCTTTAAACGACTTGGTACATCTTGAAATGTACACTCAATTGCAACTGGATAAAGATTGGGCTTTGTAATATTCCCAGCAATCTAACAGCGATATATGTGGTACACTAATACTGAAAGGGCAATGTTAAATCTGGTGAATCTGACGTGTTTGTATTGCGATGCCATACAAACCAAGACATGATTGAAAACATGATATATACATAAAATGAACATCATTATTTTCCTTTTTCATGCACCACGAAAAGAAATGTGGTTCTTCTATTTGTGTTTTGAAAAATGTAATTGAAAACAAATGTCTGTTTTTTCTTATATATGGCAATTCTTTAAATGTTCACAAGAACAGCAAATTGCTTACTAGGTCTCAAGTAATCCAGGTAACCTAATGATTTATTTTAAGGTATGTGTGCTGTTTTTTATGTTATTGTGCATCTTTTTCAGCTCTTCTTGATTTTGAAATTCTATGCACTCTGTCAATTTGTTAATTTAACAATGGGGGCATCTATGAGATCACTGTGCTCCAGGACAAGGCCTCAAACTGCTATGCTCTAATTGGAGCACTGTATTGACGGTACTTGAATGTTGAAGAAGTATACATTGTCCATGGCTACTTTGTGTCACAAGTACTGTATGTTCTCTAAAGGCGCACTCTAAGAAGACAAATGTTGTGTAGGAATGGTCTCTATGCATGCACACATGGGTACTTTCTTTGAGGTATGGTTATAGAAAGACTAACATGGATACAAATAAAAAGGAACAACTTCAACTAGAAGTCTCAAACTACCTGTTGTCCACCTGCATCTACAAGGGAAAATTAAGCCTATCTGTCAGCTAATCGACTGCCTAAGACCTCGAATTTTCTCACTTTCAGAGTGGTAACCCTCTGGACACTGCACTATGCTGCCTTACACGCTCAGATCATGAGTCAAAGATAATAAAACCGTATCACGCCATTCCTAAGAGAACCTGAGACTCTCTATGCCTGAAAGCATTAAAATCAAACCACACTACATGATCTACAAGGCCATTGACACTATGAACCTAGATTGTCTTGCAGGGAAACTCTTTATCTCCACCTTTCTTTATATACCACAGGATACTACCCTGTCAAAGCCATCTATGGGTCCAGACTCTGAACCATGCTTCCCCCGAATCTATGAATCTCCCCTTCTCACCACAAATCACTTTCCAGGCATGACTTGCCTCAACCCATTTAACTTTAAAGCCCTGGCCAAATACCACACAGCTGCCTTTTCTCCATCCAGCACCAACCTGTGCGCCCTTGGCTCCTTCCGAGCTACAAAACCTTTCTCTCAGGAGTAGGGTTATGCTATGTAAATAATAAATACAATTGCTGCAAAGATAAAAAGTGTTAAAAAAGTTAAAAGCATACTATCCAGGTAGATTAGTTCCAATAAGGTCAGTCCTCATCCCTGACTCTCCTTCTGCCTTCAGACTTTCTAGGCAAGTAAGTGGTTTATTAGCTTCTAATATTTGGGTAAAACTTGCAGAGATAGCATTGCTATGTTTGAGGTGGAAAAGATTGAACCTAACGTCGTGGGGAAAGATTAACGTAATAAAGATGACCTTATTTACTTCCAAAACTGCTTTATGTCTTTAGTATGCTTCCTCTTCCTCTGACGGGAGATTTGCTTTGTGATATTAATAGAGCTTTACGAAACTTTCTATGGAGGCAGGGGGGTAGATCCAAGATTCCAATGGACATACTTATGAAGCCAATACGCTTGAGGGGCTTTGGTTTCCCTAATATAGTCTCATATCACAGAGCCTTCTCTTTGCACACCCTACATTTTTGGTTAAGAGAAGATGCAGCGAATTGCCCGAACTGGGTTAACATAGAGAAGACCACCGTTCATCCATTCCCTCTGGATTGCCTTATTAGCATGGAAAAAAGATAGCTGCAGACAAATCCACCCCATTTGTTAAACACATCCTAAAATATTGGTAGAAATACTGTGAAAGCTCAAGGATTAAATATTTTCTGAGTCCGGACTCCTCCATTTGGAGAAACTCAGCAATACAATTAAATAATCACACCCTCTCCTGGTCCTCATGGTAGTCTGCAGGCATCTGGAAATTGGGGCAGATTCACAATGGAGTTTCTATGCTCACATCTGAGTTTCTTAGGTTTAAATATAAGTTGCGTATGTCAGACGAATGTCGATACTGTGTCCTTTACCAAGTTTTTGCAAATGCATTTGCGCCTTTAAATGCCTCATTGCATAGTGTTCCACCAATTTTGCACTTATCCAAAAGTACGCCTCTATCGGCTTCTTCTCTGTATAAACTTCTTGCGCCAGTGGACGCTAACGTTCCTTCTGAGCAGGGTAGAGCTACCTGGATCTTGGAATTGGGTTTAGAGTTATTAGAGGGCGATTGGAATTGTATATGCGCAACAACGGATTGTGCATTGAATTTATTGGACACCTTTGAAAATGAAACATAGTTAGCTTGTGCAAGATATTATATACTGGAATTGTAAGTCAGTTGTTGGCACTGGTCTGCATATGTTCCGGTCCTGTGTGAAAATTACGAGCTTTTGGGATGACGTCCTGCAGCGTATGGAACTTGTCATAGGCTTATCACTTCCTTATACCCCACTGCTATGTGTGTTGGGTTTGTTTCCGTTCGGTATTGGATTATCGGTTGGCCAGCTCTTTTGGGCTTATAGAGCCATTTTGGTAGCTAAGAAGTAGATCTTAAAGTTCTGGAAGAGTGAGGTTAAGCCTTCCATTGAGGGCTTGTTGCAGGACCTAGCCATTCTATCAAGTAGAGAAAAAGTGACCTACCAGGCATAGAAAAAAGGTGATAAATATTCCGCTATTTGGAACATCTTTAATGACTTGTGTTCTTGAAACATTCCCTTTCATTGTTACATTTTTTTCGGTTTTTTTTCTCTTCCCTTTTTTCTTTTTCCTTTTCTTTTCCCTTTTGCTTCTTCTTTTCTTCTTCCTGTTCTGATTCGAGTTTTCTTTTTCTGCTTATTACTCTATTTATAAGAAAATTGTGTAAATATAATGTTATGTTATCTAAATGATGTTTACTTGTTGGAAAATGTTGCTGTTCGCATCCTTTACTTGTTTAAAAATCTCAATAAAGAAATATAAAAAAAAAGAAAAACTAACATGGATAAAAATAAAAAGAAACAACTTCAAGAAGTCTCAAACTACCTTTTTTCCACCTGCATCTACAAGGGAAAATTAAGCCTCACCTGTCAGCTAATCGACTGCCTAAGACCTTGGATTTTCTCACTTTCAGAGTGGTAACCCTCTGGACACTGCACTATGCTGCCTTACACGCTCAGATCATGTATCAAAGATAATTAAACCGTATCACGCCAATCCTAAGAGAACCTGAGACTCCCTATGCCTGAAAGCATTAAAATCAAACCACACTACATGATCTACAAGACCATCGACACTACGAACCTAGATTGTCTTGCAGGGACACTCTTTATCTCCACCCTTTTTTATATACCATAGGATACTACCCTGGCAAAGCCATCTATGTGCCCAGACTCTGAAACATGCTTCCCCCGAATCTATGAATCTCCCCTTCCCACCACAAATCACTTTCCAGACATGGCTTGCCTCTACCCATTTAACTTTAAAGCCCTGGCCAAATACCACACAATTGCCTTTTCTCCATCCAGCACCAACCTTGTGTGCCCTTGGCTCTCTTTCAGAGCTAAAAAACCTTTCTCTCGGGAGTAGGGTTATGCTATATAAATAACCAATACAATTGGGGCAAAGATAAAACGTGATAAAAAAGTTAATAGCATGCTATCCAGGCAGATTAGTTCCAATAGGGTCAGTTCCCATCCCCGCCTCTCCTTCTGACTTCACACTTAGGCTATGGCATGCCTACATTTTCTGCAATAGACCTCTTTTCTCTTTGACGACTTTGGAATTCATAATCTCTGCATCACAGTCATGGAATTCAACAAAAACTGTACAGCCTCTCATGATTCTGTGACTTGCCATTGCTTCACACTGGACCGGCTTACCTCCTTTACTCGCCCCGAAGCAATAAAGGAGGCAGTGGAGTTTGCTTAGTAACTGATGGAGCCAACCCCTTCGGCCCCACTTTCCCCATCTGATATTCTTCCTCCCGCCTTTGAACTTACTAGCACCCAGGTACTCCAACCCTGCTATTATTCGACTTTATCACCCACATGGCCTGCACAACTCATTCTTTTCTAACCCTGACCTTCCACTCAACTGACTTCCACTCCATAATTTCTAAAACCACCAACTTGAACTCGACTTTCTCCTTTCCGACCACTCCTTTTCCTCCTTGCATAACCCACCCACCCACACTCAAGGCAACTCCCTTAATCTTGTCTTTCTACCATCCACCCTCGCAGCAAACAACCTCACTAGGCTCCTCACTATCTGATCGCTCCTCTTAATCACTTTGATAGGCCAATTCATCAACAACCAAACTTAAATTCAAACCCCATTCCATGGTCTCTTAGTTGCCTTCACCCCAATCCTGTCTCCTTGATTTCTCCTCTCAAGGACTCTCCCTTTACTAAGTGTTTAATGACTTCAAATAACCCTTTAGAACACCACTACTCTACTTGTACTTTCACTCCCTTCTCTTATCATCCTCAGCCTTTGATTACTCCAGAGGTCAGTCAACTGAAGACTGCATGCGTCCCCAACTAGGTCACTGGCGTACGTCTCCCTATCTCACGTTACCAAAAAAGCTGCTCTCCATAACTTCACTACTGTCCTTGGTTCTGGTAAATCCCACTATTTTACCAACCTCATCTCTTCCCTTTGCTCTCATCACCAGAAAATTTCTTCTACCCTCCAAACTGGGCTGTTATTCCCTACACCTTGCTAGTGCTCCAACTCATCTTCCATCTCAGCAAAATTGCTTTGCTCTTTACTTGTCTTCAAAACGTTCCAACATTTGTGAACTTCCTTCTATCCTCTGCGCTACTAACTCCTGTTGTGCTCCCATTGATTGCTTCACACCCCAAATCATCAAAGACACATCACCAACAACTGCACCTGCCTCTCCTCTCCCTTCAACGGCTCACTCTCCTCTGGGCTTTGTTCTAGTTATCCCTAAGAAACCCTGTTGGGATGCTTCCTGCCTCTCTGACCAACCAATATCCAGCTCATGGAACATACTCCTATGAAGCCACTCTCATACCTGTTGAAGTCCCTCATGACTCTGTACTTGTTCCCCTTCTCTTTTTCCTCCATACCTCTTCCGCAGGCAAGCTCTGTTACTCCTTGGGATTCTCCTATCATCTCTTTGTCGATTATCACAAAATCTTCTTCTACTTTCCTGCTTCACCTGTCCTGCTTCTTAGATCTGGAGAACTCTTCCCTCCCCCTAAAACTGCTGGGACTGAGAGCCCAATTCCAGGATACGAGGAGAGTCTATGGCTGTGCAGAATCGGAGAAGAGAAGAGAGGAGACCGTGGTCTCAGGTTGAAGATGGCTGTCCGCATGCCCATTCCCAAATACACTGGCCTCCTTGTAAACTGATATATGTACGATAAGAAGGCTATGAACAAACAGTTCCAGAAAGTGTTCTGGGAGTAGGTCACGTGATGCAGGAGATCTTGCCATTATGTGATTTAATGCAAGTGGGAAGATGGGCCTGCATTATTTATAGGTGAATTTAAAAGTATATTAAAGGATTTCAGTGCTCTCGTGCTGCCTGCTTGTGGGCCAGATGGCATGTAATTAGCCACACTTCATTTATCTACTGGAGTAAGTGACGAAAGTAAACTCAATATAAATAACATATGCAATTAAACATAGAGTAATAATTTCAAACAGAGCAATGATAATGTAATGACTACACTGGCAGCATGGCAGGAGGCTGCACATACAAATCCAGGAACACTGCACCAAGTCTACATTTCGATTTGTAATGGTCTACTGTGACACCAATACCTAATGGCCTTCTTATGCCCTATTATGTATAGTATGAACTACACAAAATGGATACAATTGTATTCTGCTAGTCAGAAAAATATGGTTTAAAAATCGATTGCCTCCGTTTTTTGGAATTGTGGAAAACATTTTTGTAATTAGAAGTAGGGATTCTCAGATTGCCTTAGTGAACCCAACTAAAACCTCCTTTTCCTGCCACATCTCTTCCCCCTCCCATACCACCGTTTGGCCTCTTTCCCTCCCTTTTCTTTCTCTCTCTCTGCTCCTAATCTAGGTATCACATTTAACTATTCCCTCGCCTTTGTCTGGCCTGGAAACCAGGGGCGCTTTTGGAGCCCACCCACATCGTTGTGTGGGAGTCCGCCGTTGCGGGCTGTTTAGGAAAAGGGAAATGACGTTGCGGGTTAGGGAGGGGCCGGCGGGAACTCCGGCAGTTGAAGTTTGTATAAAATAAAAGCAGGATGCGTAATCCTGGCTCCGGCTCCTGCCTCTTTATTTAAAGTATGTTGGCTGGGCAATGAGAGGCGGCATATAGAGCCTCACACTGGCAACGAGGTCAGTAGACTGCATGCCGAGGGAGGGCTGCCATCGGGCAGGGTCGTGTGTCGGCGCCCCCTCATCCGGCCGGGCCCCGTGCGAGAACGCACGTGAATTGAAGGCGCCGCCCACAACATTGCAGGCCGCCCCACATTGCGGCGACGGTGGCCCCGCCCGTGGCCCCCACACAGCACCGGCAACCCGCTCACAGCTGGCAAGGCCCAGCCCCTACACTGAGCGGTGAAACTCGAGGAAGGCAGCAGGGAGGCCCTGCGTGCTGCGCACGCTGCAACGCCGACCTCCCCCCACCCACACGTGCACAGATAAGGGACCGAGAACAGGAGAATTCCCAAGGCACAGACAGCGAGGAATCTGTTTCAAGGAAGGCAAGTCACAGCATCTCAAGGGTGCTTAGTTAAGGAAGGCAGTTGACTGATCCTGCCTGGTGATTGAGGAACCTTATCGAGGAGATATATCCCAGAGAATAAACAGCACATACTTTACGATCAATCACACTGCAAGATACACCACCTACCCCCCAACATGACAGACCAGGTTGCGTCATCGGCACCCACAGCCTCATCATCAGCACCCATAGCGGCAGCAACAGGCACAGATGGCGCCACAGGCGGACAAGCTGCTCAAGCACCTAGGACAGGGGGAACCATGCAAGTGATGCACATGCTTAATCCATTGGACGTGCGCGATACAGCAAACCTATGGACCCAGGTGGGCCACATGGCTAAGAGACTTTAAATTTTACGCAGGAGTGGTGGGCCTCACAGAAGATGACAGACTGAAATATACCCTGTCCATGGCCATAGGCCCCGCGTACGGGACATCGCAGGTGAACTAATCAACTGGGACACGGCAACCTATGAAGAGGTACATCGAAAACTGTCTGAATACTTTGCACCACATACTAATATAGACTATGAACGTCATATCTTCCACCCCACCCGGCAAGAAAAAGGCGAGTCTCTAGACAACTATGTCATGCACCTGCAATTAAGCAAAAATACTGTGAATTCCACTGCTACTCAAATGAGGAAGCGCTAAGTTCACAACTGATAGCGGCCTGTCAATCTCAAGCCTTCAGGAAACAACTACTTCAGAAGCAAAGAACACTTGAGAAAATCTTGGCCCTAGCCAGAGGGGAAGCCGCAGTAGAGTCACAGCTGGATAATCTTGAACAGACTGGAAGCGTCCACAAGTCAAGCCGCAGCACGGTCTGATGCCACATGATACAGGTGCGGGTACGAGTACCCACACAGAGGGGACTGCCCTGCCATAGGCCAACAGTGCACCGCCTGTGGAGGCATGGACCTCTTCCGTGCGATGTGCAAAAACACTCCTCCACCCGGAGCCAGATGACAGAGGATGCAGGAACGCCGCAGGACAACCTGCCACAGCCCAACTGGCAACAGAGCAGAATGGGACCACAAAACCCCACAAATGGACGATAAGGACCAGAGAAGCACATATGCCCGAGAAGACCGACGACCGCAAGAGAGTGGAAGATGCAGTCAGAAGAGGTGATTTGTCCGATACATCGAAATGCGTTCGCCGTCCAGCAGCGAGACCCCATCATCGGAGGATGACCAACGAAAGAAGGGGTACGTTTGGGCCCTCAATAACACAACCGCCACCCAACATAGCCCAATTCTCACCCTACAAGTAAATGACACGCCCATAGAATTCCTAATAGACACTGGGGCAACGGTGAACATCATCGGCGAACAAGCATACAACTCACTGTCTCGCCAACCAAAAATACGCCAGGCTACGGTGGACATATACCAGTACGGGGCCACCACTCCGTTGCCGTGCAAAGGCACCATCACAGTGTGTTGCGCACACAAGTCTCATGCAGCAAAAAATCCCTTACACATTCTAAACACCGAAGCTAACAGCGGGTGCATCCTGAGTTTTAAAACAGCGGTCGACATGGGCCTCGTACACATCCTGTACCAGTTAATGGTGCACTAATATTTCGCCACACCCAAAGCGATTCAGGAAGCATTCCCAAAATTATTCAAAGGACTAGGCAAATTATAGAACAGGAAGGTTCATCTTCACATCAATCCGGACGCGCCACCAGTAGCACAACACTATAGAGGCATAATAGTTAACATACAAAAGCTAGTTGAAGAAGAACTGGACAAACTGATAAAGCTACAAGTCATCGAGCCAGTGCAAGGGCCCACACCGTGGGTGTCTGCAATTGTGCCAGTTCCCAAAAAATCCCCCAGATGGCTCCATACGCCTTTGCGTAGACATGAGGAGAGCAAATGTCGCCATTGAAAGAGAGAGACACCAGGCACCAAGGATCACCGACATGATCCACCTCCTTCACGGAGCCAAAGTCTTTTCCAAATTAGACTTGACGAAGGGGTACCATCAGATAGAAATAAGCCCCGAATCCAGATATATCACAACCTTTGTTACACACTTGGGCCTGTTTCAATACCGGAGACTCAGTTTCGGAATATCGTCAGCTGCTGACATCTTTCAGGAAGAATTTCACAAGGTCATTCGTCACATACCAAACTGTCTAAACTACTCGGATGATGTGCTGGTATTCGTCAAAACCAAAGAAGAACATGACACAGCCCTACACAGGGTATGCGCTGCCATGGAGTCGGCAGGTCTTACGCTCAACTCAGACAAGTGCGACTTTGGCAAGGGTTCATTAAGATTTTTTGGCCACATCTTTTCAGACCAGCGCATGCGGCCAGACCCCGAAAAGGTTGCAGCACTCAAAACAGCGCTGCCCCCGGCAAACACCTCGGAACTACGCTCCTTTCTAGGCCTTGCAAGTTATTGCTCGAGATACCTGAAGGACTATGCAACGGTGAGCAACCCGCTGAGACTGCTCACACGCAAGGACCAACCATTCACATGGTCACGGGAATGCCAACTCGCTTTTGAATCCATCAGAAATTCCATCTCAAAGGCAGAACACATGGCCTATCTCGACTCATGAAGAGACACAGAGGTCATTGTTGATGTCAGCCCAGTGGGGCTGGGAGATATTCTGTCTCAAAAAGACCCCGAGGACCCGAATAAACACTTCATAGTGGCCTACGCCAGCAGAAGCCTCACCTCCACAGAACAGGCATACTCCCAGGCCGAGAAGGAGAGCTTAGCAGTAGTGTGGGCCTACAAGTATTTTCATAATTTCCTTTACGGGAAAGAATTCACAGTCGTCACGGACCACCAAGTGCTACTCACCATGTACGGTGACCCCAAATCAAGAATGCCTCAGAGAATAGCAAGGTGGGGGTTGAGGCTACAGGACTATAAATTCCACATCAAGCATCGCCTGGGAAAGGAAGACAACTCGGCGGATTACTTATCCCGACACCTGTCGGGTCCAGCCCAGACTCAACCATCCATAGCAGATGCTTACATCAATTACGTGGTACACCACCTAAACCATTCCCCATAGAATAGGCGGAAGTGGTAAGCAAGTCCGAACAAGACCCGGCGCTACAAATCGTCAAACACTGTATTCAAACGGACAGGCGGGCACACATGACGCAACAGGCCAAACAAGAACCAGAGCAGGTGAGAGACGACATAAGAGGGATTGGCCAAGTGAGAGACAACTATCAGTCGTGGAGGATCACATCATTCTGAAAGGCTGCAAAGTGGTGATACCCGCATCACTGAGTGAAAGAATAATACAACTGGCTCATGAAGGGCACCGGGGAATGGAAGCAACATTGCGGCGACGGTGGCCCCGCCCGTGGCCCCCACACAGCACCGGCAACCCGCTCACAGCTGGCAAGGCCCAGCCCCTACCCTGAGTGGTGAAACTCGAGGAAGGCAGCAGGGAGGCCCTGCGTGCTGCGCACGCTGCAACGCCGACCTCCCCCCACCCACACGTGCACAGATAAGGGAGCGAGAACAGGAGAATTCCCAAGGCACAGACAGCGAGGAATCTGTTTCAAGGAAGGCAAGTCACAGCATCTCAAGGGTGCTTAGTTAAGGAAGGCAGTTGACTGATCCTGCCTGGTGATTGAGGAACCTTATCGAGGAGATATATCCCAGAGAATAAACAGCACATACTTTACGATCAATCACACTGCAAGATACACCACCTACCCCCCAACATGACAGACCAGGTTGCGTCATCGGCACCCACAGCCTCATCATCAGCACCCATAGCGGCAGCAACAGGCACGGATGGCGCCACAGGCGGACAAGCTGCTCAAGCACCTAGGACAGGGGGAGCCATGCAAGTGATGCACATGCCTAATCCATTGGACGTGCGCGATACAGCAAACCTATGGACCCAGGTGGGCCACATGGCTAAGAGACTTTAAATTTAACGCAAGAGCGGTGGGCCTGAGAGGTGACGTATAGAGCCTCACAGCCTTTTCTTCACATATTTATAGCACTTCCGAATCTGTCGCTTTCACCTCCACGATATTCTTTGTACTCTGCCTTTTCCCTTGTTCGCTGCTACTAAACGTCACATTTTATACTTTATATTCTCCCATCTCGACGTTTGCTCTGCTGTTATCAAAGGCCTCCCTGCTTCTTACTTTAACCTTCTCTGTTCAGTCTTTAGTTCTGCCATCCCTCTTCTGTTGTCCCTCGCTCCTCTATTACTACTTCTCTCTGTTCTATTGCCCTTCCCCCATTCAACTATTGCGTACTATTTAATTTCCTCTGCATTGTCTATAAATGCATCCATGGTCTCGCTCCACTCAACTTATCCGCTTTAATCTCTATGTTCCTTTTTGCACCATTTGTACCTAATCACTTCTTTTTGTCCCTCAACTTCCTTGTGCACCATCTGGTTGTCGCTCCTTCTCTCTTCTTGCTCCGAAATACTGGAACTCTCTTCCCCTATTTATTCGATCCCTGCCTTCATTACACATTTCCCGCTCTCGTCTCAAGTCTTATCCTCCCTTGGCTATTTCAGATCGTTAAGCTCTTCTCTACACCTGGATGGTTATTTACCATTTACATCGGTACACTGTATTAGCCACTTTTAAGGTGGTGCAGTGCTTTGGCGAAAGCGCTCTATAAATCACAATACAAATAAATACAAATAACCACAAATATCTCCACCATTTCACCAAATGCTTATGCTTTGTTAAAAGGTTAATGCATGAATCCAGCAATGTCACGAAATGAAGGCCCTGAGACAGTGTTTGGGCCACACATCCAGTCTGTGTAAAGCATTAATCCAGGAGTAAGTGGAAGAGGTACACGCTGATGTTTCCGAAAAGGAAGGAGGTGGAAACTTTTTTACACAAAAAGCATACATAAATCACACTGCAGAGAAAAAGGGGAACTGTACCCCACATACATTAACCACTGCGGACATCCTTATGTTTTTGTCAATGTTAGCAGGTACCTATTAGACTGCCCTCGAAAAAGATGCTTCACTGGAAAAGTGAGGGGGATCTCTTTTATGGTGACACATCGGGCAGGTTCTCCATTGACCAAGTGGCCACCAGCGTTGGACCGAGGATTCACCATTTTAAAACATGCTGTGGGATTAGAGAGGATTATTTTACAATCTCGGAATTGCACTCACTTTGCTGCAAAAAATTGCAGGGCAGTGTATCATGCCATGTGGACCATAGCAAAGTGTTCATTGATCAAACATGTGAGAGGCTGCCCCGCGACAGGCAAGTTGGGTGGTTTTCAAAGAGGACATCTCACTCTCCCGCAGTCTGGAACTCTGATCGGCCATCTCACTTGGTGTCAGTCGCTCTTCGCTTGTCGCAGGGAGGTTATCACTGTGAGTTTTGCACTCCAAGTCCATCACTCCTATTTATTACTCTGAGATTGTACCTATAGGAATAAGCAAGTTCATTCTTTATATCGACAACAACTCCAGTCACATTTTTCAATTAATGCTTTGTAATACTTAAGCTATTACTCCAAACACGCTTCACAATTCTTCTTTGGGATAGGCATCTTCCCTCCAGCTACCTCCAGGTCAAGTAACAGAACCAAATATAGTATAATGCACTGCCACTATACTCCTGTGCCATGGAATAATGTCACGTGCCTGCTCCGAGGAGACAAGGTGGCTGTCTGGGTGGAGGTGTCCGGAAATCAGGTAATGCTTTCCTGCTTTTCCAAAATGTCCTCTGAGTAAGAGATGTATGTGCTAAAGTGCTAAACCGGAAGAAGTGTATGGAGAGAGACTGCTGCTCAATCGCTGACGCATATTAAGCACCGACTGCTTTGAACAATGTTGGCGTTATCAAACACAGAATAGGCAGCAACGATGTGAGCACTGAAGGGTTCTCTGGATCATCCTCCTCGTCAGCAAAACTCTCACTGTGAAGAGAGAAGAAAGACAGTGTAAGCAACACAATCCCTGTTTAAACCACCTGAGATTATTTCTATAGGAGACACAGAGTCAGCATGACCATCGCTATATACTATGTATAACTGAATATTATTCTCTTTTAGGTATGTTTGATGTGGATTCCTTCTGATAGACCATCAGACTTGTGTCTTCTTTTTCCTGACTTGCTCATGGATGTTCTGGGACAGAATGTCTATTGCTGTGACCCTAGAGAAGACTGAACCAATTTTCAGGCTAAAACCTAATCACACAACCTATTTCTAAAACTCTCACTGTCCCTCTGAGAAGAACTCAACTGTCCCTCGGTGCCCAAACTGACCCTAGGGAATGGTGAAGAGCTGCCTTTCTAAAAGGGATAGCGGGAGAATTATACCTCCACTAAACTCAATTTCATTGGCTTAGCCACCTTTCAGATAGATACAGGCTTCTTGGAATTTCTCAGTACACCTTTAGTACAGGACTCACTTTGGGATGTCGCGGGACTCATCCACCCTCAAATATGCGTCCATGGGATCTGTCCTTAAATTGATTCATTATTTGGCCAATGGCCACCTACAATCAGTCCCCTAACCATGCACCTTGTGCACAGCAATACCTAAAAATCTAAGTAAAAAAAGGGGTAAAGGATGTGTTGTCTCTATTGCATGAGTTGAAAAGGATTAACACGTAGTCGGTCAACCGGTTTCAGTCACATGTGACTAGTCACTTTCTTCACGACCATCAACAGCAAGGGTATTACTTTTATCATAACAACTTTCCTTCCTTAAGTGGTAGGAGCCATGTGTGAATTGAGCAACCTCTGAGAGACCAAGGACTGCTAGATCAAGAGGTTAACTATATATGGAATAGGTTCCCTGTTTATTTTTGTCTATTGCTGTGTACACTGCCTTCAGTCTTGGTTTTTCAACTACACTGCTCCGAGGCCCCCCAAAAATAAATCTTAATATAATAACATGTCAGAAATTGGACTACCCAGGCTAGCTGGAGAGGTAACCCATACACCAGGGAACAAGTTGGACTGTATATTTCCTCTGGAGTTATTTGCATTGGTGGACCTCCTTACTTCCATTAACTGGACAAGCCCCAATTGTTTAACATATGACAGTGTACAATGCAAAGACATCTCAAAACAGAAAACCCCCAACTATAAACAGAGAGGCCTTCCAAACGAACTCAAATAGAGTCAAACGCAAACTATGGTAAATTGATTGTTTCGACAATAAGGATGAATTGACCAAATATACCTTATTCAAGGAGTTGGGATCTATCCAAAAGAAACAAAACACACTTTCAAGCTATCTCATAAAATTCCGTTTTTGCTATTTCGCCTAAACTTGCTTCCGGTAGGAAAAGTGACTAATGCTCATTCTGGAATATCTCCAGCTAGTTGTGTTGGCATATTCTGTGATTCATCATAGAATGAGATCTGGACAGACACACCTATTTCTGGAGTTAACCAGTTAAGACGCCAACACTGTGGCTTACCCATTACTAGAAAGGTAGATTGGAACGTTGATACATTTTGCAATCGACTATTTGCGGGAACTCACCGTAGTCAGATTTCTTAACGCAGTTTTAGTATGCACAAACCCCCTTACTTGAAATGGAGTGATTAACATTCAACCTATAATAAACCTCTTCAACCATATTGAGAAAACTGCTTTCATAAGTGAAATGAGATGTATGAATGAATCTGGATGAGATGGTTTTAATATTTAAGACACATGACTGTAATTAGATGAACTTGCATGATTTTTTAACGTCAAACTGTTTTGAGTTAATGTATATAAACTATAAAGGTATAGTTTCCTCTTCTCTGGATTGTCACAGAGTTAACAAAGATTTTATGATTGTCAATGAGTTGATAAATATATACAATGCCTGATATGCATTGATACACACACATTTCTATTTGTTACACAAACCATTCATTGATTGTGACGTTATCCTATGAATTTTGCCGGTATGTTTTAGAAACGCTGTTTGTATTTTGTAGCCTTTGTGCTAACCTTTGTACATCTATTTAATCCTGATTTTAATCATTGTTTATACCACATTAAATTATATTGATTTTGTATGCTAGTGTATCATGTTGGTTCACTCTGCTTAATGCTCCCTGTTACCTTGAACTCTTATTTTCTCCATAATATATTTTATTTTTTGTAAACCATAAATGCTAATACAACTTTAAAGGACACATGCCACTTGGTTAAATCCAACCCCACCATCACACTGTGAAAAGTTCTGTTGTATTCCAAAAGAGGTCTCTGATTACACAAGAGTCATTGAAGCCCCTACTTTATGGCCCTATGCCGCTCATCAACACTAAGGACCAAGCTATAGCTATAGCTGTTATAATAAGCTGTCTATTGCCATCAAATTCCTTGCCCTTCTTAAAACCAGGTTCGTGAAACTTAAACATCTCCCCTACACAGGTACACTTCAATGGTTCACACCATAGCTGGCTGAAGCTACAAAAGAAATCGTTTACCTGGAGCAAAAATTGAGGTACATTACTGCCCAACTGTCAAGCAGTTCCTGCATCAACACCAGACTGTTTATTTAAAAAGACACTCTCAAGAACAAACAAACATATCACACCAATCACGTCTTCCCTGCCACAGCACAGCAAATTAGCTATTGAGAGTTGTGCTCTTAACTGGAGGAACCCCAGTCTTCAGAAGCCATATACATCAAAATACCACTTGCCTTGATATCTGCAATGACCCATTCCATGGCTTTCAGAAAAAGCCAGAATGGAAATAGAATTAGCACATGGAGATCGTTATTGTCCTCCTCTCAGCCAATCATATTTAGAGGGCAATAAATAACTAGTGGTATTGACCGAACTGTGCAAAAGGACCGAAAAAAAGGTCTGAATTTACCAAAAGTCCGAAAAATGCGTACCACCAAAGGGGTTCGAAAACCAAATGTTCGAACCTTTGGTAAGTAAAAAAAAAAAAAAGACTGCCGGGGCTGCGGGGGTGTCCCCCGCAACACCCCTCTCACCGTACTATACAGTATAGTGAGCGGGTTTGGGGGGTACACCCCCGGTACACACCCGACAAAGGAAAAAAAAAAATGGGGGCTGCAGGGTTGTCCCCCCCAACACCCCGCTCACTATACTGTGTGGTATAGTGAGCGGGGTGCTGCGGGGGCCCCTGCAGCACACCCAAAAAAAATAAAACAGGGGCTGCGGGGTTGTCCCCCGAACACCCCGCTCACTATACTGTGTGGTATAGAGAGCGGGGTGTTGCGGGGGAAACCCCTGCAGCTGCCCGTACATTTAAAAAAAAAAAAAAAAAGGACCTTTGGCACCGGTTCCCGATCACGGAAGTGAAATGGAACTGGTACCGCTGGGACACTGCGTGAAGAAAAGGTAAGTAGGGTTTGGTTATATTGGGGGTGTGGGTGGGTTGAGGGTGTGGGTGGGGAGTGTGCCGTGGGTGTGGGTATGTAGTGGTTTGCAGTGTATGTTTGCATGGGAAATGTACGGACCTTTTGATGTGCGTACATTTCTCATGCAAACTTTTCCATCACAGACTTTTCCGTGATGGAAAAATCACGCAGATCCATATTGACTGCCTGCGCTCTGAACATTCTGTCTTCAAATGCAGACAGGGAAACAACAATGCAATTTCCATGCAAGATTTCTTTCAACAAGACACTTCCTCTGCGAGATGCTGCAATATCCTATTTAACACATGAAAGAGAAAGCTAAAAGAGGGGGAAATGCTTTCTCTTTCTTATAGAGAAAGAGAAACAATTTACTTTTACATGACACCTAATGTATGTTTTTGTTAAACCTGTCTGAGTTTAACCGCGTTTGCAATTAAGATGCTTAATTTATGAGAAGAACTGTTATTTCAATATTACAAATAAAACAACATCTAATTTACTAACTCAGCTGCCTATTTACTGTACGCAGTATTAAAGTAACATTTTTTACTTCACCATTAAAACTCCCAAACATGTATTGCTACTAGCATTTTGGGCGTCATTACAAGTTTGGTGGTATTTCAGTGGTAAATCTGCAGAGATACCACCAAATGGATTTACCATTACCGCCACTTGGCTCAGCAGAATCACTGCCAGATTACAAGTGTATTTTTGTATTTAATTTTCATTTATATAGTGCTTTGCACCGAGTCACAGCGCGGTACAATAATCATGATAAAACAACCAGAAAACCAAAAAGTTTATGTGAAAGTAAATTGGCCTTAATGCCAGAGTGAAAGAGAGAATAGGAGGAAAGAGAGCGGAGAAAGAGGGGAAGTGTGTTCCAGTGAAGAGGGGTCCAGAAGAGAGCGAAGGAATGAAAGCGTGATTGGGCACAGGCAGGACAGGAAACTGATAGAAGGAACTGAAACTGGGAACGAAGAGAAGAAAGATATGGAGGAAGTTGAACTTAAGGCGAGAATGGAAGGGAAGCCAATGAAGGGAAGAAAAAGCTTGAGTCCTAGAGTCATGTGCGGCAAGTGAGAAAAGAAGATGAATAGAAGTGTTATAAAAAGATCTGAGAAAGCTCAGGGGAGAATTAGGAAGTCACAAAAGAAGATAAGAGCAGTAGAAAAGACGGGGAAAAGTTAAGAGATGAGATTCACTATTTAGAGGCATGGAAGGTCTGGCTTTACAAATATTAAACAGATAAAACCTACAGGAATGAGAAAGAGATTGAACATGGGGGGAGACGGAGAGAGAGGAGTCAAGGTACACGCCAAGGTTGCATGCATAAAGAGAAATAGTAAGGAAGAAGGAAAATAAATGGAGGCAGGTGGCAGAGGAGAGGGGAAGGATGAAGCGGAAAAGAAAAGTACCTCAGATTTAGAAGAGTTAAGGACAAGGTAGTGGTCTGACATCCAAGATTGGATAGCTATAATGCAAGAGGTCCGAGTGGTATGAATAGAAGGGGAGAAAGCAGAAAAGGAGTGAAAGAGCTGAGTATCGTCAGGATAGAGATGGTGAGATAAACCAAAGGAAGAAATAATAGAGGGAAGGGGAGAGGTGTAGAGTGTGAAAAGAAGCTAACCCAAGACCAAACCTTGGGGGACACAGTGGTGAAGAGGGAATGGCGGTATGGCAGTGTTTATGGACTCCATGGGGATTTCATCGGAATTACCACTGGCCGTAATTCTGCCGAAATGGCTGTTTTGTTGTGGTAAACTGGTGGAATTACCTCCAGCATTTTGCTGGAGGGTTTTCCCCCACCCCACTGTCAAAACCATAGTTGGGCATTGTGGCCGTACCGTTTTTAGCTGTAACGCACAACTCATAATGAGGTCCTATGTGTTTTAGAGATTAATGAAGGGGTCATTATCTCTTGAGGTACTTAACCCCTTCCTTGGTCTATAAGGGACTATTTGGAAATATTTCAAAGTGAGCCATGGAAGTTTTGTTGGTGCCCACCTTCCCCAGATACCCTAGCAAAATGTTGCAAATGTTGGGCAAAACAATGAATTTTACAGAACTATTTGCCAAAGAAAATGTTACTAAGATGCACAATCTGAGCCGAACGCCTATTGCCCAAAGGCCACAACTAGCTAGAGTAGCAGCAGTCATCAAGGAAAACCCATTGGGCCCCAAACAAGATGAAGACAACAAAGACGTGTTCTTCATTTCAGCCATCTGCCAAGACAGGATGGGCAAGCAACGTCTGTCTCAGTGTTCATTGACAAAAAATCGAAGCAAGTCCCCATCCTCATCAACACAGGGGTGTCTGTGAACGTTATGCCTGAAGCACAATTCTGCCAGTTCACCCATCTACCTAAGATATCCAGGCCCAGAGTTCACATCTTTACCTCTGACAGTTCTCATTCTCTACGTCTAGAAGGAGCATTTCACACAGGTGGAGAACCACAAATGCAATTCGATTCCAGCAACATTCTATGTCACCCCGGAGGACAACGACACATTGATGAGCTGTGATACAGCGAAAAGCTAGGACTTCACGTTCAGTGTGGATTGGGCAGACACCAACCTACTTCTCCATGACTGCAATGACCATGTTTGAAGCCAAAAGGTGCCTCAAGGAACAGAAAGTGAGTTTCCACATAGACTACATGGTTCAACCAGTGGCTCTTAGGCATCAGAGAATACCTTCCACGTGAAGAAGAAAGTGGAGGCTGAGCTGTGCAAACTGGAATGCAAAGACATCTTAGAGAGGGTTGCGGTCCCTCTGCCTCGGATCCTCTCAATTGTAATGGTAAGCAAACCAAAACAACTGGGTCCGAATTTGAGTGGATCTAAGACTGCCCGACGGGGCAATCCAACATGAGAGACATCGCACTCTGACGCTGGATGGCATTGGCGATTTACGGCGGTTCACCATATTCTCGACTGTCGATATGATCGGAAATCGGGGTATCACCAGGCGCCTTTGTATATGGTGTCCAAACCCATCACAACCGTTGCATTGCATGTTGGCCTGTTCGGGTACAAAAGACTTAGCTTCGGGTTCTCATCGACTGCTGAGGTCTTTCTGTCCCCCATAAGAGGTGTGCTGGCGGGATACGCCAGGGTCCTCAATGTCAGCGATGATGTACTCATCTACTTTTCATATGAGAGAGAATACCTGCTCTGCCTGACCACAGTGTTTCAATGACTCAAGGGAGACGGCCTCATGCTAAACAAACAGATATGCACATTCATACAATGAAATGTGGACTTCGATTTGTGTTTCAGGGTAATGGCCTCTGTGCGGATCCCAAAAAATGAAGAGGACATTAAGGCTGCAGCCCTTCCCTGCTTGCCATCCAAGGTGAAATGTTTCATCGGAATGGTGAACTTTTGCACTTGCTTTATACTGAATCTGGCCACCCTAATAGAGCCGCTGAGGGCTCTCAACCAGAGGATCATGTGTGGCCAAGGGGCCGAAGGAATAAGCAGCATTCAGCAACAAAAAAGGTGCTTTGGTTGCAGAAACATCTATGGAGTTCTTTGACCTGAGGCAACCATAAATGTGGATGCAACAGCCCCATGGGTATAGGGGCTGTCTTTCATCAGGTTGATCACACAGACACCTGGAAGCCTATCGCATATGCCATCAAAGGCCTCACACCCCCGGAACAGTGCTATTCTCAGATTGCACAGGAAGCGCTTGCTGCTGTTGGCTGGGATTGCTGCCATTGCATTTGTACATTTTTGGTAACCCCATTGCTGTTTTTAAGGACCACAGACCCCCCCCCCTCCTTCCCCATCATGCAGGAGTCAGTCCTGAGGCCTCCAATCTGCCTGGATTGCTGGCTTCTTATATGGCACGATGCTTATGTTCAAGGCTGGGGTAGGCAACCCAGCGGATTACCTGTCTCTGCATCCTCTAGCTCCTATGTCCCCAAACACGGACGTGGAAAGAGGAGTGGAGGGGCTGTGGGACATGATTATACCGACAGCAGCATCCAAAATGATGTCCATTTATGACATAGTGCTGTCCACATCATGGCTTGAAGGTCTGCAGATGGTGATTGATCAGGTGTGAAAGGGGCAGTGGAAATCCCTCCTGGTGGACCACAACCACAGAAATGTGGTGACACATACTTTTCTACAAGGGCTACGGAAGGCACAGACAGACCTGTTTGTGGGCACAGAAGGAGCGCTACTCCACAGATTTACGTTGGTCGTCCCCATCAGCTCATCCCTCAAGTCAAACAACTGGTCCATTCGGCTCATCAGAGAGCCAACAAGATAAAAGCAAAACTGAAAGAGAAGATTTGGTTCTCAGATGTCGAGAAGGAATTAGACTTAATTCTGGCCAGCTGCACCTAGTGTCAAGCAGTGGTCATTGCCACGCACTCCCCATCACCCCACTATCCCTCTAGTCATGGTAAGTCACCTAAAAGGAGTGCAGGCCCATGGAAGGCTTTGAGCATTGATCTTGGGACGATTTTACATTACAGGCACTTCATGGTTGTGCTCAATTAATTTTGGAGTTATCCCAAAGTAAGTTTCTTACCGTCTATGCCAGCTGAGATGGTGGTACCAATCCTGGAAGAAGTTTTCATGGCTCATGGGCTACCGGATGCTATCGGAAAAGTTACTCACCGTAGTGACGCTGGTACTCTTGAGGCTCGGTATGGAGGGCTCCAGTCACATCCTGAATATCAGTCCTCAAACCCTCATATGCAGTCTTCTGTTGTTGCAGCAGCAACAATGTTTTCTATGTTCCGAATGATTTGTCCATGGCGAACTCACCAGAAATCGGTCACTGCACAACACGAGACATCTGGTTTACTCTCCGCAAACAAAGTGGCGAAAGACGGACGCAGAAGGTAAGGTAAGGGGACTGGGGTTAGTTGTGTGTGTGTGTGTTGGTGCATGTGTGTGTGTGTGTATGTATGTATTATGAAGGCATCATGAAGCTAGACACAGACAACAGATTCAATGTTCAAACTCAAATGGTTTATTAAATCAACTGTCAGGATGGTTAAGGCAGGACTTCCCTACCTGAACAAAACTAAGGAAAGTCTGAGTCAAAGAGTCCAACTTAAACATCTATATGTATCCAAAACCTATCCTTGCCCTCACAACTAAATCTAGACAACATGTAGGGATGTCAATAATTAAAGAAATGGTGCTCAACACAAAGTCTGAGCTTATTCCAGCTCTTAGCATCGTTTTCAGCTCCCCTTCCTCGAGGTCAAGAAAGTTCCACAAAGTCTCAAAATCACCTCTCTGAAATTCAAGGCAATACAGTTCCGCACAATCCACAGGGTTCCCTTCCCAAAGTTCCAAACAACACAGTTCAAAAGAAAAGGGTATTGAGGCTCCATCCTCAACACAACATTTGTAGTTCCTCAGGTCTCAGGGTTCCCTTCCCCAAGGCTTCAATTGCAAAAACTGATACTTGTTTCAGTCTTTCAAAGTTCAACACAAATCCAGGCCAATTTGACCCTCTGGTTTGCATCACCAGCTTACTTGTAGTGCTCCTTCTTGGTATATTTCACAATGTCTTGGTATATTTCACACTTCAGGGCTCTCTGGTCTAGGCGCAGTTGTCGGACCACACAGTCCACCCATCACAGGTCGTGCAACCAGGAACCCTAGGCTCTTCAGCGCACACAGGTTCTTCTGTATTTACCCGTGTCCAAATTCACCTTCACTTGTCTTCTTTTTGTCGGCCTCTTGGCTTTATACACAGGTTAACACTCTCCTGGCTTCTCTTTGTCAGCCTTTTGGCTTTGCAATTATGTGTTACATACCTCTTTGCCAGTCTTTGACCTTGCAGCACTGTACCCATTCATAAAGTTCATTGTGTAGTGGTGGTCTGGGTACACTCTTTCACACTTGCACTCTTTTATGTAGGTTGCTTTCAATTGGGCACTTTCCCTTTTGTCTTTCATCCATTATTAGCTTTTGCCTATATTCAATATGCATAACTTGGTTTTATTTCAAGTTTGGTATTCAGTATGCATACTTAAGCTTTGCTTCGAGTTTTCATTTAGTTCGGCATTCAATAACTAGTATTATATGGCAGTTTGTTATCTATGCGTGGCCTTTCCGAGGCACCCCGGCTTTGAGTGACCTCCCTGACACCCAACGGTTGTCGGCGTCCTCTCCGGCGGCTCCTGCTGCCTTTGTTCTCCTTTTCCAGTAAGCGGCCCCTCCTCTGCGAGTCCCACTGGCACTCTGGATGTTCGCCTGCAGAGACCGGTGACTCTGCTTTTCCAGCACAGACATTGTCCCTTCTTCTTTCCTGCTTGCTTGCAGTATCAGCAACACGCTTCCCAACACTGAGGCACCACAACTGTGGTAACCGAACGGCATAACGTGCCTTGGGCTCCACCGGGCCTCTGGTCATTGGCCGGCGTCCTGGCTTCCTCGCAGGCCCCACCATGGCTGCCTCCTCATGTCATGGGTATTCTGCTGGTCTCTCCCACACAGGTGTCCCTGTTCCTCCTTGTGTTGTTTCACGGGTCTCCCTTTATACACCTGCAACCACTTGACAGGTTGCAGGTGTGGACTCATAATTAAACTTGCCCGACTATAGTTAAAGGGACATACCTGACCCTCACAGCCCTCTGCAGGCATCTTTCCCGTCCCAGTACCAAAGTGGTGAAATGAAGTTTGAGTGTTCATTACTCTTAGTCGCCTCTTCCTTGTCCCAGTACTTTCAGAGGTCAAATGTGGGGAAATTAGGGGAGCTGTTTTATAGTGGCCTAAAAAGGCCAGGGGAGGGGCAGGTTGCTCATCAATAGAGAAAGGGAGATACCATGTGTCACCTTTGGGCACCCCACTCCCAATCCCCAAGGACCCTCCACCCAGGTGATCCTCCCTCGCTTCTCCACCCCCAGGGTCAGGATCCAAAAGCGATGGCCTTTCACTGGTCACCTCAGAAGAAGATACAGGGGGAGTAGGAGTGAGAATACCCTCAGGTTTCTCACAGTATGTGTGAGTGTGATTGGGGGAAGGAGGGTGGGTAGTGTACAGAAGGCATAGTATCAAACAGTAAGACAGACACAAGTGATCACAGCTCAAGGGTGTTTTTTGAACTTCAATTGGGTTCGAAAAACGCCTATCTAAACCTAAATCTAAAGAATAACGCAGTCCTAGTGGTGTCTGTCAAAATAAAAGGGCCTATACTAATAAACCTATTACCAATCCTTACTTCTAAATACAAAAAGTGTGGAAAACAATGTTATGCAAAAGAAAAGTGTTCAATAAATGATATGTCAGGATATTCAAACCATTGGCTTCCCTTCCCCATATTTTCAGCACGGGACAAGGCAGCACACTCGAGCTTAGCACAATCTCTGGCTTCTCTAGCACGAGGGTGCAGTTCAAAACTTCATCATCGTGGCCTTCTGTGGCAAAGTCTCTTTACCATTCAAAATCTCTGTTTCAGAGGGCCTGATGCAATACAACAAACACAACAAACAACAAAGTTCCTTTGCCCTTAGGGTTTCACACGTACAAATTCTCGGGTGATTATCTATTCACCCCAGGTGCCCCTCTGCCGGGCTCAGACCCACCTTCTTAGAATTTTACACGTACAAGTTCTCGAGTGATTTTCACTTCACCCCGGGTCCCCCTCCTCCGCGCTCAGACCCACTTCAACACAAAACCTTCTCAGGGGATTTTCGTTTCACCCCGAATCCACCTCCTTTGGACTCAGACCCTCTTTAACACAAAGCTTTCAATTAATCTCCCTTTGCCGGGGTCAGACCAAATTTATCAACTTTGAAGACTTTCGATTGTGCGCAGGGTTTTGCTTAACCTGCCGCATGACCACTTCGATTCACAATTCTCTACAGCAGTTCAGTTTTCAGCTAGATACCTCACAGAGAACTTCGATTCAGCACACACGCGATGCCGGACCACTCTGTCAAAGGTAGCGTATCTCTGTTTCAAAGTTCAATCACTCATCAGCAGTTCAACTTTGATTGCGTGTTTTATCACACGTATTTCAAAGAATGTCTGTTCCAGCACTCGCCATACAATGTTGCCGCTTTCAACATTGGCTTCAACACAGACCAGTCTTACAGGGGCGTAGACAGGGTAGGGCCCGAGCAGGCAATGCCCACCCAAAATCTGTAAATGCCCACTCAGCAGCGCTGTGTGGGCATTTACAGATGTTAATGTCACTGTGGTGGGCCCAACTACATTAGCTTCAGGCCCCACTTGTTAGAAAACCCTGGCTACGCCTATGGTCTTGTATCAGCCTCCCCAACGCACTGGCTGTGTTGATTATACTGACGCTGCTTTGTTCTTGGAGCCAAGGACGGAACCAGAGTGGCTGAGAATTCTCCCCGCCTTGCTTCTTGATGCAGGACGGCCCTGGGTATCTCTGACACACAGTGCAGGATTATTCAGCCTATTTACCTGGTCTTACGCTTTCCAATCTCGAGGCCTCATGAAAGCAACGAAAAGGTCAAGGGAACTCCCCTCCTTACAATCCCCTTCTGTTTTGCCGTTTTTCTCCTCTTGTTAAATTGCTATCTTGGAACTGCTGTTTCCTCGTGTGCTTTGTCTCGCTACGAGTGTACTCTTATGTTCTGCCTTTTATCCGTGTGGGGAAGCTGAATGGAAGTCAGGTGTGTGTGATGGTCAGTAATTGTCTGACCTTGCCTGACCATTGTATTGGGACACGTCAGGTATACGGCTCGGGTGTTAGCCCGCTTTCTCTCATAGGAAGCTGTCTGTGAGAAAGTGTTCATATTGTAAAGGGGGTGGAGGCGTTGGAGTTCCAAAATATCCTACTTGGTAGGATGGGGTAAAGGTGTTATAGGGAAGGGGATAGCGCGTCTCACCATCCAGTGTCCCACTCCCCGAAGAACTCTCACCCAGGTGATCCTCTCGCACTGGTCCACCCCCAGGTATTGGATCCAAAAGCGATGGCTGTGTCTTGGCCACCTGGATGACATATCCCCAGGGACTAGTGAGTGAGACACCTTCTGGTTTCTCACAGGAGAAGGGACAATGGGACGGAGCATGTGTCCCCTGCAGAACATAGGGTAAGTAGTGGGCGGGGGAGGGCAGGGGAGATTATGGGGATTGCAGGACTGTCCCCCGCATAGGAGCATGATAGGGAGGGGCACGCAAGTTAAATTATGTTTTCCCACAGCGCCGGGATCAGTATCGGTGAACTGGGATTCGATCGAATTGGCCTGCGGATAAACAGCTTAGAACCATTTTCTAAGCTGGCACAGCCTACCTCCTTCCGAACTGAAAGCTGCATCCAAGAAAGACAGGTTGTTGGAGGCATACAGCAAAAATGTTTATGCTAATGCCTCACTCCAAATTTTGTCAAGCCAACTCTGACGCACTTCTGTCAGCGGCCAACTAGCGACTATGATTGGAAATAGACGATTTTCAGCAGTACTTACCTCAGGACAGGACAGTGGCATTTAAATCTAGATTGACTGAGGCAAAATTAATAGTGCTAGAACGATCCATGCACCCATTCACCAAAGACACCGCAAGTACATTTGCTTCAGGGTGGCAGGGCATCATTACCAATTTAAAGTCTCCTGGTTCGGTCTAGAATTAGCACTCACAGGTTTTACCGTGTCTAGCACCTGCTGCGGCCCATCTCTTAAAGACAGGCCTGCCCTTCACTTACCTATAGTCTTCCATGTTGAGTCTTCTAAAAGCCGCTTCCCAGCTCTCACACCAGTTTCGGTTTTGTACGATCGGACCGAAAAAAAAGGTCCGACCGTACATTACGACTGAAAAATGCTACCACCAAAGGTTCGAACACCAAAAGTTTGAACCTTTGGTGGTAGCACTGCAGCTAAGCAAAAATAGAAAAAATAAAAAAAAAATAAAAAAAAGACTGCTGGGGCTGCGGGGGTGTACCCCGCAACACCCCACCCACTATACTGTGTGGTATAGTGAGCAGGGAGTTGCGGGGGACACCCCCACAACACCCGCGAAAAAAGAAATAAAAAGAAAGAAAAAAAATGGGGTATGCAGGGGTGTCCCCCCGCAACACCCCGCTAACTATACTTTATAGTATAGTGAGCGGGGGGTTGCGGGGGAAACCCCTGCAGCCACCGTAGTATGTAAGTGTGTTCGCATGAAAAAGGTGCAAACTTTTGGTAGTTCGCACCTTTCTCATGCAAACTTTCCAGCTGCCGCAAAATCAGCCGCGGTCGGCTCACTTAGAATCCCAGTTTCTAAGGGCCCGCTGTGAAAATGAGAGACAGGTGTTGCAAGAATGTCACCCGTGCCCCACTCCCAAACACAATAAACAAAAAACATGCGGGTCTGCAGAGGAAATGTTCCACGTTTTAAGCACAACACAGTGCAGCTGCAGCGCAATGCTCCATCCCACCCGACGCAGAGAAAGGGACTGACGGTTGGGCAAAGCATGCAGAGGAGCTACCATGTAGGGCATGGCAGGGTCTGCCACGCGCAAGATTCTAAAGACTGCGTTGCAATACATTCCATGAGTATGGAGGAAAGGGGATGGGACGTAAGAGTACTGCTCTGATAATGGCTCTCTGTTTTAGAGTAAGGTGTTCAAAGACCTTCTATGGTGTCACCCGCAAGTGGATCACGTCTTGCTGTGCCTGTGCCAATAAGGATATGGAAAGGTTTATGAGAACTCTAAACACATTGTTGTAGATTGCTCATGGGAAGGGTGATTCCCTGGAAGATGCAGAGCAATCTGAAGGCAAGCTGTTGCAGAGGACTCAACCTGTGACACAAACTGTGCCTTCCCATTGAGCCCACTGCATGGACCGCTTCAGCAAAGAACAGATCAATGATCACGGTTCAGAGGAGGGGTACCAGATTAGCCAGAAACTGCAGCTAGTTTTTCAACCTCCGGAGTGTCCGACAAGACTACGAGGTTGCTATGCCTAGCGACACCCACAAGGCCTATAGGGAGGACGATGATGGGGAATGACCTCCATCACCCCGGAACCTGCTTGGTGGTCCCAGAGTGTTGGAAGAGCTGAACAAAAATGGTAACCTGCAACAAGAACCACCTTGTTCATAATGGCAAGAGAACGCATCAGGGAGGGGCCCCCGACCAGAGAATAGATGGGTCCCTCTCAAGATGAGTGACTAAGTGCTTGACAATTAAGAAGCTTATGTAATGTTAAAAGTTTGTTGTGGGTTAAGAGGGATGTTGTGACGTAGGATGCCCCATGTGAGAGATGTCTTCCATCGCATGCATGGGAAGGGTAAGATTTGAATAGAATAGGCACCTCCCGAGAAAGTGGGGTGCAGTCAAACACACAGATCTTCGTTTGCAGGTGTCCTATAACACTCCATCGAATGCAAAGCCCCTGCTAACAGGATCGCATCATGCAAGGTGGCGAAGCAAGATTGGGTGATCTACAGTATCAAAGGTTCCTCCGAGTGCTATATGTACTAGCAGATAGGTTTGCTTGTGTTAGCTGCTTCAAGGGCATTGTCCAGAATTTCATGGAGGGCTGTTTCTGTACCATACCCTCGAGGAAACCGGACTGTGTCTTCCAGCCCTTGTATGTGACACCAAGTGAGCCCCTGTATGTCTGTGCATGTCAGTCCTGATCTGTGAATTACAGCGTGCCTGTTGCTCCCTGTAAAAGTCCAAGTGTGACTTTAAATTGATGTGTGCAACAGTGCATTCCAGTCTTTCTATCGTTTGTGGATTCTTGCCGGTTAGTCCTTAACTGTGAATCTGAGTATGCCTACAAGTTCTTCTCCATGGCTGCCATTCTGCCTGTGTGAGTGTCCTTGAGGTTGAGGCTCATTACGGGATTGCTGGTAACCCACCTGTAATACCGGTGGGTTACTGGCAAACGTGCCTTATCATTACCTGCATCTGAGATCCCTGTGTTGCCGGAATTTTATGGGTGCCAGCAACGGTAGTACGTTCCCATTCCATGGAGTCCGATAGGAATGGAATGGGTTTGCTACAATCACTGGCACTGGTACTATCGGTGCCGGTGATTGGGCCAATTCCTTGCCGGTAGGGGCCTGAACCCCTGGCAGGACAGGCCTGCCGGGAGTACACTGCCCCTACCGGCAAACTCAGAGTTTGCTAGTCCAGTACAAATGCTGAATCCGGTATTACCGGCATTTGTTCTGGCATTTTTACCAGACCGGTACACTTGTAATGAGGCCCTATATCTCAATGTCTCAATCTGTGAGCCCCAGTATATCGGAATACCAGTGTGTATGCAAGCCCATCTTTGTAAGTCTGTCAACCCGAGAGTGCTATTCAAGCAGTGGGTTTTTGCCTCTGTGTCTCTCTTTGTAAGTGTGTCTCTCTTGAAACACTTGTGTAAAGGCACGTTATAAATGCCATATCATATCAGATCATATCATAAGCGCCTGCCTTTGCAGAGCTTGGGAGCGTGATTTGGGTTGTGCTATTTTGCACAAAATGAGGAAGCAGGTGCTGGGAGTGGGTTTAGGAGCAAATTGGATCTGAAACGAAGACTTATTCAACCAAAGGTTTTGGGTTGCCTTTATTGGACTCCAGTATGTATTCATAGCCTAGATTTGATAGACAATGATAGATGCTGGGGTTGTGGTGAGGGGAAGCGCACTTTATTGCATATGTTATGGGAGCGCCCTAGGTCAAAGATTTTTTGGAAGGATGTACTGGATAGAGTGGATGCGATTTTGAGTATGTATTTCCAGAGGGTGCCTCTTCAGGTTTTTCTGTTGTCTGGCAGGGGAAGATGTATAGATGCAAAAAAGATATGGGCAATGGATCGACAATTCTGATGGTAGCGACAAAACAGATTCTGAAGCTGTGGAAGACTAGGAAAAAGCCATTGGTGGAAGAGTGGTTGTATGATGTACAGATTCTGTCAGGCTTTGAGAAAGTCTTGTTTTTTTTTAAAAACCTTTATTTTTGGTTTTCTGAACACAATACAACTTCTCACCCACATTAGGGTGGAATTAACTTGCACCATTCCCATTCCCCACTCCCCGCGTCCCACCCCGCGCTCCCCATCATGGTGTTCGGTGTCAATGACGGCACACTCTGCACCAAGCCAGTTCCTCGTCATAAGGAATCGGGGAGATCTTTATTTGGAACTTTGGACGCCATTTAACAATTGATATGGTCCGTAGGAATTCTGGGTAGGTTGTATAGTTAGTTGCGTGCGTCTGTGTGCATGTGTGAATGTGTGGAATGTCTTTTTTTAATTTATTTACTGACCCCCTACTTGGGGACAATCCTTTTTTGTGATTCGCACTATGTTATTCTATTTATTTTTATGTTTTGTAAATAATTCTTTAGGATTCCTGTGTGAGTTGACAACGTATTCAATTGTTGCAAGGAGGGAGCGGGGGGGGGGGGTTGTTTAAGTTATTACATTGTTGACTTTGTACTCAGATCTTGTAGAATTTAAAATATAAATAAAGACTTTAAAAATATTTTATTTTTAAAGAAGGCGCTTGCAGGACTGTAAGTCCTTCTCTTATTGCCTTGGGCTGATTCTTGCTGATGCACCCAGGTCAGGTGGTCTGTAAAAGCAGTGTCATTTGCAATGCACACATCTTTTGTTTTCTTGTCGTATGTGTCTTCACATGCAACGTATACTGCAGAGTATACTCTCTTGTTTCCAAAATCTGTTTCTTGATTATTTAAACTTAGACAACACTGTCAATATAAAAGCGAAATGAAGCGGTTAAACAACTTAGTAAAGTAGATTTTGATCAAACATAAGTTTAATAGTACAGCAGGAAAAAAATCTCCAGGAAAAAGGAGATAAAAGACCTCCCCACCTACCCCAAGATCAGCATTGTTCCCCCTGCACCTCATTCTCCAGTAAGCAATTTAGCTCCCGTCAGAGGCAGAGCTTATCTAGTGCTGCAGCTCCACTAGCCTCCCTCAACCCCCCCATATTATGACTATCAAAATATATGTATGATTTGTACACACTGCGGGCATGTAAATTGCACATTGCACGCCATCAACCCAGAAATGGAATCCTGGAGGACCTATTCCACTGCCATCAATTCCCATTTTCTTTGGATCCAGGACAAGAAGGCAGGGGAATCAGGCTTTTTCCATGAAGAAGCTGTAGCTTGCCGTAACTTGCTAAGCCCCGGCAGTAAGGTTGGACAGCAGTCTTCATTCCCGTGACTTCATACCCTCCCAACTCCTACATCTATGGCTTCATACGAAGATTGCCTGATCATATTAATCAATTTGCTGGAGCCCAAATCTCTTTCCAGTACCCTGTTAGCTTTGGGCAAGACCACCAACTATCCAGGTGGTGTCTCATCAGACCACAGCCGACCAGCATCAGTGTTGTACATTTGGATACATTGGGTCTCATTAGGAGTTCAGGTGTGTGGTAAAAAGGTGGCATCAATTCCGTTGCTGCCACTTTCTTTGGTGGTAATGGAATTACTTCCACTTTTACCACAATACTGAATTCTTGGTTTGGAGGTACATTGGAGGATTCACCTCCAGCAAATGCTGAAGGTGAATCCTCCACTTTACCTCCAAACATCATAGGATTTAACACGCAGTAATGCTTCTCGCCGTACATCTGCCCACAAGCCCCATCAAATCCTATGAACTCTAGAAATGGGGATTTACACTCTCATAACCCCACTCGTAACCGTCAAACTTTTCTGAATGTAGTGATGTCTCTACACTATGATCAAGTCAGGGGATTGTCCCTGTCAGGGGGAACAGGGACCCCTTCCGACATGGGGTAGGTGGTTTAAAATGGCGTATGTCAGATCCGATCCTACCCCAGAGGCAGTTTGAGGGAGTTGGGGGGCCCTGTCCGTGGGCCTCTTGAGTGTACCTTGTTCACTATTGTTGCTAACCCTGTTAGTAAATAAATACTGTTCAGCCCCTTTTCTTGCCAGTGTTCTCTTGTGTCCTTTTCAGGACTGCAAGTTCCAGTATGCAACAAAGCGGCAACCAAACGAGCAGCTGGAGAAAGACGCTGACCTAGAAGCTCCCTTTCACATCAACTTGCAGCCTACGGGCATGTGCTGTAGCCTTCCAAAGCGGATAGAAGACAAGACACCGGGTGAACGCCAACCTTCCTCGACCGCTGAGACTGCATGAACACCCACACACAAAAAGGTGGCGCGTTATAAATGCCATATCATATCATATCAAGAGGTAAAAGCTATAAACATAAGACAGAGTGAAAGTAGTTTGGGTGAGCGTCCTGCTGCTGCTGCAGAATAACGCGAAGCACGTGTTTTCCATCGGGCGTGGTTTAAATAGCAGAGAAGTGCTTCCAGTGTGTGTTCCACCCAGGTAAGAAAAGAGTTCCTGAATGGAGGGAATAGTTCCTCCCAGCCCTGATGGCTGGGACTTCAACCAGACTGGATTGTTCTGGGTAAATATGCAGCATGGTCTGCCTCAGGTAAGTCCACCCAAGCATTATTACACTGTTTATCAATATGAGCCCGGCGCCTATGGCGCCGGGACTGAAACCCTTCATGAGCCTGGCGCCAAAGGCGCCAGGACACGGTCCAAAGGGCCCCTGTAGGGGTCTGCTGGGTCCGGAGTAGTGGAAGACGGGTCTGCTTCCGAGGGCGCTGGGCCAGTCCTGGCCCCTCGGGAGTAGCGCCCATGACAGCACCCCCCCTCAAGGCCCCTCCCAAACTTGTCCTCCCCGGGGGTTTTGGTTTATCGGGAAAGGTTCGGTGAAATTTCTGGACTAGACGAGGAGCATGGACGTGGTCATAGGGTTCCCATGACCTTTCCTGAGGTCCGTAGCCTTTCCAGTCGATTAGTAAGAATAGCTTCGATCTGATGATTTTAGAGTCCAAAATGTCTTTTACTTCAAATTCGGGCTCCCCATTCACTTGAACGGGCTCTGGAGGATTGGTCAATCTGGTTCCAGGTTGCATGGGTTTCAAAAGAGATACGTGAAATACAGGATGTATTCTCATATGGGTTGGCAATTCTAATTTAACGGCCGCTGGATTAATTATGGCCGTAATTGGATATGGTGCCAGGTATTTGGGGTTGAAGGTGCGAGGCCCTTTAAGCGATAAATGTTTGGTGGACAGCCAGACTTGATCCCCAACCTGGTATTGAGGGGCATTGCTTCGGTGTTGATCTGCTCCTTTTTTGTACCTCACTTTAGCTTGTTGTAGATGTGCAGTGGCTTCCTTAAAAGCTTGGGTAATAACGGTGTGCAATTGATCCACGGCGGGTGTTCCAAGATCTTGAGGTGGATCAAGGTTGGAGGTTCGAGGATGAATCCCATACAAGATGTAGAAGGGACTCTTCCCGGTACCCGAATGAACTGAATTGTTGTAAGCATATTCAGCTATCCAAAGGATGTCCTTCCAGTTACTCTCCGACTGTTGTAGCATGCATCGCAAATATTGCTCGAGAGTCTGGTTTGTTCTCTCGGTTTGCCCGTCGGTCGGGGGATGATGGCTGGTCGAAAGTCTTACATCGATTTGAGCTAATCGACAACATCTACGCCAAAAGTGGGAAATAAACTGGCTCCCCCTATCTGAGATTAGTACTGACGGGAAGCCGTGTAGCCGGACGATGTTTTCAAGAAATACTTTGGCTAGGACTGATGCTGAAGGTAAGCCTTTTAGCGGAATGAAGTGGGCCATTTTAGAAAACAGGTCCACAATAACAAGAATGGTGTTGTACCCGGAACAGGACGGTACGTCTGTGATGAAGTCCATGGAAAGGGTATGCCAGGGACACGGTGGGATGTCTAATGGTTGCAGAAGACCAGCCGGCCTCTTCTTCTGACCCTTGTTTTGAGCGCACACACCGCAGGACATCACGAATTCCTTTATGTCTTTTCTCCACGAAGGCCACCAGAAGTGTCTCTTCACCTTTTCTGTGGTTTTGGCAATGCCAGGGTGACCCTCAATTAATGAATCATGATAGCAGGAGATTACCTGTCTTTGTAAATCGGCGTGTGGTAGGAACAATCGTCCTTGGAAATAAGGCAAGTCATTGCTTACGGTGAAATCTTTTCCTTTTTGTAACCAGTTCAGTAAGTCTGGTGAGGTTACAAGTTGTTTAGTTTTTTCTTCAATATCCTCAATGGATTGTGAAGAAATCAGACCCACGATCCTTTGTTCAGGAATTATTGGTACAGGTTCTGGATTGGCAACGTTATATCCCATTCCAATTCAGGAAAGAGCATCCGCTTTGCCGTTCTTGTTGCCGGGGCGATAAGTGATCACGAAGTCAAATTCAGCAAAGAATAGAGCCCAGCGAAGCTGTCTGGAGGATTGATCCTTGGTGGTTTTCAGATACTGCAGATTTCGATGATCGGTGATCACTGTGACGGTGTGTCTGGCCCCGAGGAGATAATGCCGCCATGCCTTAAAGGCTGATTTAATCGCTAGAAGCTCTTTGTCTGTGATGGTGTAGTTGATCTCAGGCGCCGAGAACTTCCGCGACCAGAATGCCACAGGATGCAGTTGGTTAGTCTCTGGATCTCTTTGTGATAGGACTGCTCCCATTGCTAAGCTGGAGGCGTTGGTTTCAACGATGTAAGGGAGGTCCGGGCGTGGGTGTTTCAGTATTGGCGCCGAGGTGAACTTAGCCTTTAGCTCTTGGAAGGCTTGTTCTGCTTCTGCGGACCATTCAAAGCGTTTATTTTTTCTTAACAGGGCGGTGTTGGGTTGTACCACTCGTGAAAACTCTGGAATAAATCTACGGTAAAAATTGGCAAAGCCTAGCATGCTTTGAACGCCTTTCACGGAAGTAGGAGACGGCCATTTGAGGATAGCGTCTACTTTTCTCGAGTCCATGTGGACTCCTTTGGGTGTCAGAATAAATCCCAAAAATTCGACCTCAGTGACATGAAAAACACATTTTTTGAGCTTGGCAAAAAGTATATGTTGGCAGAGTTTTTCAAGGACCGCCCTAACATGATTTCGATGGTCAGCTTCTGAAGATGAGTACACAAGAATGTCATCTATGTAGACGACAACGCAGACATCAATGAGCTCTCTGAGGACATCATTCATAAAATATTGGAAGGCGGTCGGTGCATTGCATAGTCCAAAGGGCATCACTTGGTATTCAAATAGCCCATACTTAGTGCGAAAGGCCGTCTTCCATTCATCTCCTTCCTTGACCCGTACCAAGTGATAAGCTCCCCGGAGATCAAGCTTAGTATAAATACAGGCGTTTTTTACCTGGTCAAGGAGTTCCGGGATCAGAGGTAAGGGGTACCGGTTTTTTACTGTTATCTGGTTCAGAGCACGATAATCTATACAGGTTCTGAGGTCACCTTCTTTTTTTGGTACGAAGAACGGAGCCGAGGATGCAGCGGACTTCGACGGACGGATAAAGCCATTGGCCAGGTACTGGTCTAAATACTGTCGCAGATGAAGGTTCTCAGGCTCGGTAAGGGCGTAAATCCTACTGCAAGGGGGAGCTGCACCAGGTAGCAAATCTATCTGACAATCGTATGATCTGTAGGGTGGCAAGGTGTTAGCCTGTTCCTTTTGAAAAACATCTTGGAACTCTCGATACTCTAGAGGTAATTGTGGACTGTCAGCCGTTACTGACGCTAGGCCAATGTTGTGTCGTGGATAACAAGTTGGTGTGCACTCTGGGAACTTTATCGTCTTTGCTCGCCAATCAATCTCAGGATTGTGTTTCTCCAACCAAGGAATCCCTAGAATTACTTGGAATTGAGGAGCCTTGATCACGTCGAACACAATTACCTCCTGATGCCCGTCTTGGCCTAGTATCGTCACTTCAGTAGTGGTATCGGTCACTGGTCCGGAGGCGATTTCCGTCCCATCCACCGTGGTAATGACGTCTTTAACCACCTTTGGACAAAGAGGTAAGTTCATCCTGGAAGCCAATTTGCGGTCCACATAGTTTCCAACTGCTCAGCTATCAATGTATGCCTTAATTGCATGCAAACGATCCGGTTGCTCTGGGTTTACGAGGACCATTGGCATTATGAAGTGCGAGGTCAAAAAACTGGTTTTTACGCTCGGCAAGCGGACCTCTACACTTGTCGGGCAAGGTCGTTTCCCGGCTCAGGCTTTTCAGAACTCTTATCAGAAGCTCCCACTGTCTTCTTAGGTGGTTTCACCGGGCAATCTCGAAGAAAATGTCCTGAATTTCCACAATAGAGACATAGTTGCATTAATCGTCTCCTGTCGCGTTCTTTCTGGGTTAGGGGACCCTTTACAACCCCAATTTGCATAGGTTAGACGGCTTCAACTCCTTTGGTGTGACTTTGAGGCTTAGGGAACACTCGTGTTTCAAACCTGGATCGATCCGCCTTTCTGTTTTGTAGTCTGTGATCCAATTGGACCACCAAATCAATGTACTCTGAACAATCCTGAGGAGGATTCACTACCTGGGCAAGGACGTCTTTGAGTTCGCCATGCAAACCCCTGTGAAAAAGCGTGATTCTTTTGTCCTCAGGCCATCTGGTTTCCACGATTAGCCTATTGAATGATGCAATGAAGGCCAAAAGATCTTGATTGCCCTGTCGTAGGGAAAGGAGTTCGTTGTCCAGGGCCTGCCCCTGGGAATGCCTTGCAAAAAGTCTTTCCATATTTGCCTGGAAGGTCGGGAAATCACAAAGGATCGGGTCATCCTGTGTAAACAGAGGGATCGACCAATCAGCGGCACTGCCGCTAAGATACGAAAGCACAAAGGCTACCTTAGTCTGGTCAGTCGGAAAGGCTGCAGGTCTACAAAGAAAGTGCAATCGGCATTGATTTATAAACACTGCAAACCTTTTAGGGTCACCAGAGAAGCGTTCAGGCGGTGCCAATGGCACATTTCCGTGTAGGTTGATTTGAACAGGATTGGCTGAAGCCGCTGGGATATAGCTCCCTCCTGAATTAGGTAGCGGGGTTTGCCCCGCTTGTGTCTGTAATAACTGTCTGGCGAGATCATCAGTTCGTTCTTTTGATATTATCAATTCCCTCCTAAGGGCATTAGTTTCCTGGCGGGCAGCATGAACTTCAGCTCTTAATTCCCCTAATAACTGGGCCAGTTGGTCTGTGTCAGAAGTTTCCATAGCGCCTGGGTAGGAGGTTATTGGTGGGTTTCGCGTTCTGTAACGCTCACCTGATTCCCACGGAGGCGCTGATCCCGGCTGGGCTGCTATCGTTTCTTCAATTGAGAAGCGTAGAGCTCGGACGACTCTCAGGACTGGGCTTCCTCTTATCGAATGTCTGACTTGCAGGGTAAGTTTTCTGCAAGTGGAAGAAAAAGGGTTAATCACCGTTTGATGGGATTCCTTCTCCCACCAATCGCCAGTTTCTCCCACAGCCTAGCTTTCTACTTGTCTCGGCGAGCTCTCACCTTACGCGTATAAATGCTGAGCTCTCCATCCTGCGTCTGGTGCAGGGGTGTGTGGATTCCAGTTACGTCACTGGATGAGTTCAGTGTTGAGGCTCAAGTCTTTGCAGCCTTAGTTGTGGCACTGGTGCTGGGATGCTGAAGAGCAATGCCGCCGTTACTGCACGAGCGGATGCCTGTAAGTATACTGTAGTCTTTAGGCTTTAAAAGATGGGCACCTCAATAATGTCCCTTTTCCTTTGTTTGCCTCGGGATGCTGTGGGCGTAGTTTTCCGTTGCCGCTGCACGTGCCGATGCACGTAAGTATAATGTTCGTTGGCCGCTTTTAATGACACCTCTAATAATGTCCTTTTTCTAGTTTTCAGGTGCCGGGATGCTGCGGGCTTTATGTCCGTTGCCACTGCACGTGCCGATGCACGTAAGTATAATGATTGTTGGCCGCTTTTAATGGCACCTCTAATAATGTCCTTTTTCTAGTTTTCAGGTGCTGGGATGCTGCGGTTGATGCGGCTGCTTCTGCGCGTGCAAAAACTGGTAAGTTAAGATGAATGTGACTGCCTTCACCCAAACCCCTTTTTAATTATGTCCTTTGCCTTTCAGGTGCAGAGAAGCTGCCGAAGAGAAGGCCGCGGTTAGCTCCGTTGCAATCACGGATGGATCAGGTAAGCGGGCGCGGCTGTGAGCGAGTTGCACTTTTCTAACCTTATGTTTATTCTCTGCAGGTTTTGCCGGTGACTGGATTCCGGGATCTGGTAAGTATTGTTCTGTGTCTTTCTTCATCCACAGGTTGCTGCGCGGAAGCTGAAGATGACTCTGGACCTGGAATGCAGGAGCCGACTCGGTGAGCGTCCTGCTGCTGCTGCAGAATAACCCGAAGCACGTGTTTTCCACCGGGCGTGTTTTAAATAGCAGAGAAGTGCTTCCAGTGTGTGTTCTTCCACCGGTTCCACCCAGGTTAGAAAAGAGTTCCTGAATGGAGGGAATAGTTCCTCCCAGCCCTGATGGCTGGGGACTTCAACCAGACTGGATTGTTCTGGGTAAATATACAGCATGGTCTGCCTCAGGTAAGTCCACCAAGCATTATTACACTGTTTATCAATATGAGCCCGGCGCCTATGGCGCTGGGACTGAAACCCTTCATGAGCCTGGCGCCAAAGGCGCCAGGACACGGTCCAAAGGGCCCCTGTAGGGGTCTGCTGGGTCCGGAGTAGTGGAAGACGGGTCTGCTTCCGAGGGCGCTGGTCCAGTCCTGGCCCCTCGGGAGTAACGCCCATGACAATACAGTCACAGGACTTGAGCCCAAGGATAAGTCTTGCAGCCCTATTCTGGATTAGTTGAAGAGGACAGAGCGAAGAAAGAGGCAGGTTGGGGAAGAGGCTGTTATAGTAATCTAGCCTGGAGAGGACCAGAGTTTTAGAGACATTGAGCTTCTGGGGGAAGGTGAGGAAAGGGAGACTGCCTCTAAGGAGGTGAATTTGAAAGTGGGCATTCTTGGCAAGGTCGAAGGTGTGAGCAGTAAAGGAGAGAAGAGCTGAAGATGACCCCAAGGTTTTTGGCCTAAGTGGAAGGAGAGAGAGGTGAGCCCATAGAGGGTGGCCAGAGTGCAAGAGGGAAACAGGCAGCAGGTGTCCCAGTACGAAAGATCTCAGTCTTACTGACACTAAGACAGAGATCATTGGAGGAGCAACAAGACTAAATAGCAGACAGGCAGTCAGGAATGATAGAGGAGGAAGAGGGGAGCTTGAAGAAGAGTTGTGTGTCATCTGCGTAACACTGGAAATGAGGAGAGAAGGCAGATACCAGGTAAGCAAGAGGTGCAAGGAAGATGTTGAAAAGCCGAGAAGAGAGGATAGAGCCCTGGGAAACACCACATGTAGAGAGAGTGGTGGAGGAGGAGAAGGAACACAGGAGCACCTGAAGAGGGCGATCAGTGAGGAAGGAGGTCAACCAGTCCAGTGCCTGGTTTGAGATACCAAGAGTATCTTGGAGCCTCTTTATGAGCATAGAATGGTTGACTGTGTCAAAGGCGGAAGAGAGGTCAAGGAGAATGAGAACAGCAGGTGAGTTAGAGTCAATATTTTCGAGCAGTTGTTCACAGGTGTTCAGGACATCAGTTTCGATGCCTCTGGATGCTTGTGTAAACAACCAACAAGCTACATGTTTTAGGTCAATTTGTGGATGACCAACTTCTCCAGCAGTTTCTAAAGGAGTGGTGTAGTAGAGATAGGAAAGTAGTTGGCCAGACACGAGGGGCCGGCAGAAGTTTATTTTTTAGGTGGGTGTTCACAAGGGAGTGCTTGAGAGAAGAAGGGAAAGAGCCAGATGCTAAGGATTGGTTGCAGAAGTCAGCAAGAACTGGAGCAAGGGAGGAGATGTTGTCCTTAAAGGTTCTAGAAGAACAGGGAGAAACCTGTTTAGATGAGACCTTTATAGAGCGGACCAGTCTACAGATCTCATCCATTGTGATAGATGAGAAGGCGGAGACAGGGGGTGGGGGTGGAAGAGAGGCCACAGGAGGACAGGGTCAGGGGGAGGAATAGAGGAAGGGGAAGAAGAGAGAGAGGTCAGCATGTCCTGAGTTTTAGAGGTGAAATGGGTGGTCCTTGCAGTATAGAGGGCCTGAGAGGGAAGAGGCGAGGTGGAGACTGCAGATGGATTGGCTAGGTCCTTGCAGATTTTGAAGAGTTCATCCGTGTTGTTTAGAGGCTCCAGAGATATGGGCGTGGATGTGGGCCCTCTTCTTGGAGCGGATAGAGAGACGGTATTGCCTTTGAAGTAGGCAAAAGGCCAGTTTGTCAGAGGATGAGCCTGAGGTTTGCCACTTCCATTCAGCAACTCTGCTCTTGCATTTCAGAGTGGCTAGATTGGAGTTGTACAAGCTGTTACGCTTGGAGGAAGGTTTCAGGCGGATCCTCATTACAGGGGCAACATTGTCAAGAGTGTTAGTGATAGCAAGATGAAGATTGGCAAAGACAGAGTTAGCGAAAGAGTCAAAAGGATGATGAAGGAGGAGGGAGGAAGGTGGAGGCAAACGCAGAAGCTGACACTTGTTTCATAAGTCGGATGACTGCAAAAAAGGCTGGCAGTGCTGGTGGAGGCTCGGTCAGGGGGCCAAGAGGTCCCAGATGAGAAGAGAGGAGAGAGTGGTCAGACCAGCAGAGAGGGTTAGTTAGAGGGTTGGAGAATGGGAGATCAGCGGTGATAAAGGCATCAAGGGTGTGTCTGGCAGAATGGGTAGGACTGGAGAGGAGACTGTTGAGAGAGACAGAGGTACAGAGAGCACGGAAAAGAGTGAAGAGGTAGGAACAGTGGAGTCAAGATGGATGTTGAAGTCTCCAAGGAGGAGGAGTTTAGAGGTAGAGGCCAGAAGAGAGGAGATGAAGTCAACCTATTCCGAAAGGAAGATAGACACGTGGCCAGGTGGCCTATAGATAGTGGCAAGGGTGAGCGAGAGAGTCGGAGAGACACCAAGCTTGCAGACAAGACTTTCAAAGGAGGAATAGCGCTGGGTGGGTATGAGAGAGATAGGGACCCACTCAGGGAAGATCAGCGCTACTCCACTACCAGATTGGTTGGGCCGAGGCTTGGATAGGATCTTGTAGACGTCAGGGATAAGGGAGTCAAAAGCAGTGACTGAGCTGGCATTGAACCACGTCTCAGTGAGAGCGAGGACGTCGAGATTAAAGTCTTGAAGAAGGAGGCAGATGTCAGATAAATATTTGACAGCAGATAGAGCATTCAGAGTGGCTAAGTGTAGCCGGTCACCACCTTTTAAAGTTTTCTGAGGAGGTCTACAGGGAGGTTGTACACCTGTCAGAGGCGGTGAAGGAGGCGCAGAGAGAGAAGATGGAGGAGTGGCAGGATAAGGTAGGAAGTTGATGAGGGCCGGCAGGTGCCGGTCAAAGACAAAAAGATCGGGTTAAGGGCCCTGGGCCATGACAGCGCCATTGTGATAGACATTAATGATGTACCTATAGGATAAGAATAGCACCAAGAATAGTTCCCATCTACTGCTACCATTAATGGGAGAAGGGGAAAATGGTAGAGGGGACAGAGAAGAGGATATCAGTGATACTCTGTCTGGAAGGAGCACTAACGTGGGTGTCAGCAACAGGTAGGCCAGGATTAGAGGCCAAGAGATCTTTTTAAAACCTTTTTTCTCCAGACTTTGTGAGAGAGGAGGGATAGGTGATAGAGTAACAATTAGAATAGATGGGAGAGATGGCGAGTGCCATTCAGGTGGAGGAAAAAAAGGGAAACTTGGAGAGGCTGCACAAAGCACAGGCAAACTCACCAGTCGGCCTAACAGTCAAGGGAGGCAAGAGGATGCACAGATATAAAGCACACCTAAATTCGAATTCACCAGAAAGCACTAAAATGCAGCACAAAATCTAGGATGGACAGATTTAAAAGCACACCTATATTCGAATTTACCAGAAAGCATGAAGTACAGCACAAAATGTGGGATGCACAGATTTAAAAGCACTTTCCCTGTCAACCTGCAAATATACATATTGATTGACCTATTTTTTTAAATTAATCCATAAGACGTCAGGGAGAGAAGGGCTGACCTCATCTGTGGACATTGTGGAAATTGATTTTAAATCTAGCCATCTCCTGAAAAAGCTCACGTTCTTTTAGAAAATTGGCGGTGAGAGGGTTGGATGATGGGAGAATTTCATTAGCAAATACATGTCAATTTATGAGGCATGTGCCCAAATGCAATCCCTTGAATTTGTTCACTCTGCTTTATTCTGATTGCCAGTGGTCTGGTGTTCAGGGAAAATAGGAGGCGTGACAAGTAACATCCCTATTTGATACTCTGCTTAGAGCAAACCTCTCCATACTCGTTCCATTTAACAGCAGTCTTGCCACCGGGTGTTGTAGCAGTGTTACCTCACTGCTGGAAAACTCTGCCCAAATCCCATCTACTGCATGGTCAAGAATAAAAAGCTCCACCCCAACCGATCAAACACCTTCTCTGCATCCCAAGTTACCAAAGAAGGTGTGCATTTAATTCGGGATTCTTCAATTAGATGGATGACTCTGGGGATATTATCAAACATGTACCTACCCTTAATTAACCCGGATTGGCCTACATTGATCAAGTGGGGCATGATCTCCTTTAGATGGGCTGCCTATATCTTTAGCATCCCTAATAATCAAGCCAATATGCCTATGAAAAATACATTTTAAGGGGTCTTTTCCTGGCTGAGCAATTACGGAGATCTTAGCTTCTGTCATGGAACTGATGATCAAGTCCATTGTTCTGAAAGATTTCAAAAGGAAGAACATTTTAAGGGAGAATATCCAGGCATCCGTTTTATGAAAAATCCTGATAAAAGTCCTGGGGCAAACTGTTGGGACGTAGAGCTTTGTTGGGCTTAAGAGATTTAAACAAGCAATAAACCCAGATGTGTAGGGGCCTTACTGGGACAGGTAATGCCTAGGCCAGGTTAACATTAGCCCTGGCATTACCTGCCCTGGTAAAGCTCCCTGCCCAGGAGGCTTTATTGCTATTAGCATTCTGGTATGTTTACCAGGATGCAAAATAGTTGTTAAGAAATGGCAAGCTTGTTGTTTCTCAACTTTAAAAAACTACAAACCAAGATGGCCAGCATGCATTAGGGAGGAGGGCAGATGAGAGGTTTGGGACGGGATAGAAAAACCGGGTCATGGGAGCTGAAAATTGCATCAAGGGTGTGCCACCTGAGTGGGTTGGACCAGTTGAGAGGTTGAGCGCATCAAGACTGTCAACCAGCGGATGAGTCATGGGGTTGGTGGGGATATGGAACCAGACATTAAAGTCTCCCAGGAGTGTAAGAAAAGGGTGGTTTACTTGGATGGTAGCTATTGAGTCACAGAGGTTGTTGGCGAAATGTCTGTCGTATCCTGGGGTTCTGTAAATGAGACGGAAGTTGTGGGTGAAAGTCGGTGGTGACGAGAGTTTTACTAGAAGGGATTCACAGGAGGCTATGCATGTCTGGGATTCGACGAGTGAGATGGAGAAATGAGGATTGAAGAGGACTGCAACTCTGCCACCTCTGGAGGGTCTATTGTGGGTGATAAGCGAGTAACCAGGGGGGAAGGCTTTGTGAGCTACAGGGGCAAAGTCGTCGGAGGACCAGGTTTCGGTGATGAAAATGAGGTTGGGCTTGTCAGAGGATAGGAGGTCAAAGATGCTGTGTCTGTTGTTTGCTGCGGAGCGGGCATCAAAAAGGATGCATGTGACTTTGTGAGGGGAGGTGGTTTTCGTGATGCTCATAGCAGTGGGACATGGGAGCCCGGAGGGGTGTTGGGTGTGGTCGGAACATTCAGGGTGGTTAAGACCGGTTGAGGTGGGGTACGGGAGGGGTTGGGTGCCTGTGGAATTTGAGTGTTGGGTGAGCGGGTTACGTCGATGGGGGGCAGGAAGAGTAGGTGGGCAGAGGAAGCTATGTGAGAGACGAGGGGTGGGTTAGGGGGATGGGAGGGAGGTGAATGGATCATTTGCAGTGTGGGGGTTTAGGCAGGTTGATTTTGGGATGAGTCTGGAGGATGCTGGGGGTTTAGATGTACAGGGTGAGTAGTCAAGAGAGGGGGGTGGAAACTGGGAGAAGGGAGTGATTGGGGGTAGGGGATGGAGAGGCTCGGAGATAGAGCAGGAGTAACGAGGAGTGGAGGGTCAGTCATGTTTTCTGCATTTTGTGGGTTTTGGTGCCATAGGGGTGTGAGAAAGAGTGGGGGAGTCAGAGGGGGAGGGATATGAGGCTACCATTTATCAAGGGCGAGACAAGTAATTTTCAGACAAGGGAAGGGCCATGAAGGGAGGATATGTTGGTGGGGGTCAAGTAGGGGTTAAGGGGGACGGAGAGGGCAGTATGGGAGGTCAGTTGAAGGGGAGGGAAGTTCCTCCGAGGGCACAAGGATGGTGTGGAAATTGAGGCGGATTCACGCTGTTTAGAGCGCCAGAGGGCTCCCCTCGCTTGGGTGTTCAAAAATGGGCGTGGTGTATCAGGATGTTATAGATGTCAGAGGGAGAGTGGAAGTTGATGTGTTAGGGTGGGATGGGGAATGGGGGACGACAGCTTGAGCAGGCTGGTGTTTGGCGCCTGAGTGCTCCTCTGATCTTAAAGTTGGATGAGGGATTGTGGTAGGAGAGTGGGCGGGTGGCGTCCGGGTGTATTGATGTAAGGTGGGAGGAGTCGTTGATTGCGATCGGGTGGGGCACAACAGGGGGGTTGTGAAGTTGGGTGCTAGGGCGCGGGCCATGCTCTGCAAGAGGTGAGACATGGGGGGTGTGGAGCAGCGAGGCTAGGGATCAGGACGGGTCGGAGAGGGGGTATGTGATGACCTGGGATCTCCATCCCGGGGGGAGGTCAAGGGCAGTACCTAGAGATTGATGTACTAGTAACAGTAGATGCAGTGGCCTTGGATGTACAACCTGCGTCTAGATTCTGGTCACCAGGGCAGTGGGAGAGGGCCAAAGAGGGCAACAGTAGGATGGAAGCCTAGATGTGGTAGTGGCTCTTAAAACATATGCAAGTAAATCACAGTATTATCACAGACAGCACCCTCCAGTTGTGAGTCGAACCAGCAAGAGCAATTCTAATTGTGCTGTGCAGGCAAGTAAATCACAGCACCATCTCATGGGACACTTTAAGATGTGAATCAATGTAGCTTTCTAGATGTGAATCAATCTAACAAGAACAAGTTTCCAAGAGTGTGGGACAGTCAAATAAATCACAGTACCATCACAGCCGGCACCCTCTAGATTTGAATCACTGCAACAAGACAGATTCTAAGCGGGTGGCACAGGCAGGTAAATTACAGTACTATCACAGTGTCACCCTCTAGTTGCGAATCAATCAAACAAGAACAATTTCTAGGTGTGCAGCAGAGGTAAACAGACCACAAGGCCATCTCAGTGGGCATCTTCCAGAGGTGAATCGGACCAGCAAGACAAATTCTAGAAGTGCGGCGCAGGCAAGAGAATCACAGTACTTTCTCAGTGGGCACAACCAAGTAAATCACTGTATTATCTCAGTGGGCACTTTCTGGGTGAGATTCAGTGTAACTTTCTAGGTGTGAGTCAGTCTAATAAGAACAAAATCTATGTCATATTGGGCACTTTCTAGATGTGAATCGATGTAACAGGAACAAATTCTGAGTGAGCTGTAGAGGCAACTGAATTACAGAAATATTACAGTGTGCACTTTATAGATGAGAATCAAGCTAACAAGAACAAGTTCTAAGAGTGCGTGACAGGCAAATTAATTACAGAACAGTGTGCACTTACTAGGTGTGCATCAATGCAGCAAGAACAGTTTCTAAGTGATATTGGCAAAGGTAAGTAAATCAAAGAAATATCTCAGTGGGCATCTTCTAGATGTGAATCAAGCTAACAAGAACAATTTCCAAGTGTGTGTGACAGGCATATACACTACAGTATTATCACAGTGGGCACCTTCCAGATGTGAATCAATGTAATAAGAACAAATTTCCAATTGTACTGCACAAATAAATCACAGTAATATCTCATTGGGCACTTTCATGATGAGAATCAAGCTAGCAGGAACAAGTTCTAAAAGTGTGGGACAGGCAAATAAATTACAGAACTATCTCAATGGGCACTTTCTAGATGTGAATCCATTAACAAGACAAATTCTAAGTGAGCGGCAAAGGCAGGTAAATCACAGTACTATTAGAGTGGGTACTTTTAGATGTGATTCAGTCTAACAACAATAATTTCTAAGTGTGTGGCGCAGGCTAGTAAATCACAGTACTATCTTTGTGAGCACTTTCTAGATGTGAATCAAAGCAACATGAACAATTTTCTAAGTGTGCGGGACAGGCAAATAAACTACAGTGTTATCACAGTGGGCACCTTCAAGGTGAGGATCAATGTAATAAGAACAGTTTTCTAAATGTGCGGCACAAATAAATCACAGTAATGTCTCAGTGGGCACTTTCTTAATGAGAATCAAGCTAGCAAGAACGAGTTCTAAGAGTGCGGGACAGGCAAATAAATCATAGAACTATCTCAATGGGCACTTTCTAGATGTGAATCAATCTAACAAGGACAAGTTCTAAGAGTGCGGGACAGGCAAATAAACTTCAGTATTATCACAGTGGGTACCTTCCAGATGTGGATCAATGTAATGATAACAATTTTCTAAATGTACAGCACAAATAAATCACAGTAATGTCTCAGTGGGCACTTTGTTGATGAGGATCAAGCTAGCAAGAACGAGTTCTAAGAGTGTGGGACAGGCCAATAAATTACAGAACTATCTCAATGGGCACTTTCTAGATGTGAATGAAGCTAGAAAGAACAGTTTCTAAGAGTGCGGGACAGGCACATAAATCACAGCACTATCTCTATGCAACAAGAACAGATGTGATTCAAATCAATTTGACCAGCTCCCTAAGGAGCGACGCAGGCTAACATTTACAGTGTTCGGATACTTTTGCAAAGTGTTAGGGCTTGTAGGTTAGAGTGGTTGCTCTATTCCGCATCCCAGCCACTCCTACCTTGGCTGTAGCTGCTGCTTGACGGCTGGCCACTGGCTTCCACTGCTAACACCTGCAGAGACAATATGGAGCCGCTTCTGTAGGAGTCGCCCTTTGCCTTGGGGCCCTTAGTCGCAGGGCTGCACGGGAAGAGGGCTGCACTGGGAAGGTCAGTTATGACAAGGTGGATGCACCAATCAGGGAGGGAGAGCAGACATGGAGGCAGGACCGGGAAGTGGAAGCGGGCAGAGGGATCGCAGCAGAGAGGGTGCACAATGGGGTTGGGGGATGCAAATTTAGTCACGCACAAAGGCAAAGGCCCATGAGGGTCTACTGTTTCAAACACTCACCTGCATTGCAAGTTAGGAAAGAGGCGAGCGGGACGATGTGTGGGCCACTAGGCCTTATTACACCAAAACGACGGACCAATCAGGGAGGGAGGGAGGCAGGACCGGGAAGTGAAAGCGGGCTGAGGGATGGCAGCAGGGAGGGCACACAACAGGGCTGGGGGGTGCAAATTTAGTCAAAAGGCACAAAAGCAAAGGCCCAAGAGGGTCTACTGTTGCAAGTTATGAAAGAGGTGAGCAGGCATGATCCGTGGAATTTACCAATGGAGAGAGGGTCAAAAGTACTGGACTTAAGCATCCTTTTGGGGACACAGAGTTTTGTCATGATTGGCAAATTGTATTGAGCAAGATGTGGAGCATTACCTGTGCAATTTACTTATTTATTTATTCATACACACACACACACACACACAGAATGAACAATGCTCTATTGACCACAAAAGAATGTACAATAGATAAGAAATCCGATTTGATGGGAAGTGGTGAGCTTCTTACAATGGAGTAAGTTTGTGGGACGTTCTGACCAGGTTGTGGAGGGGAGTACATGGAACAGTCACCGGGGAGAATACACAAGTAGACATCCATAGATTAAGCACAATAAACATTGTGGCGGTATGGCCAGCTTTGCTCTGGATAGGAACATGATGGGTGAAGTGCTAGAGTAGAGGCAGAGGAAGTGAGGCAGTAACCTTACAACCTAGTAACAGGGCTCAATCCCAATGTCCAAGCGACTTACTAGTTTGGAAGGAACTTAACTGCCTAACGGATTAACTTAATTCTAATTTTAACACCGGACTTAATCACAGTGTATTTATCAGCGCCTCTAAAAGAAACAAAAGTAAACATATGGATTTCCATACCTTGGACAAGTGACATTGCAGTATATATCGCAAGCAAGACATATTTCTAGACTTGGCCATTTTAACTGATGACAACTGCCTTGATAACGACAAATGTCGAAACACGTGTCGGCTGACATCCTGTATAATTAAAGATATCAATGATATATCTCTCATTCTAATTGCATATGGACTTTGAAGTTTGATGTTCTGAATTTGATATTAGGGCACGAGCGCAAAGTGCCTGTTACATTATAATTATACATTCATTGTTTGTAGCTGCTGATGGGTGCACCAACACTGTGACAGTGGCCATGCAGCTCAGCCCCCATTGTAAATAAATCAAAGTAGCCATAGCGCACAACCTTAGGCCCTATACCCATACTTGAATTTTGAGTGTAAAAAGGAGTGGATTCAAGACAGAGCCTTGTGGAACACCAACAGTTAGAGGCGAGAGTTGAGAGGTGCTGTTGCTCTAGAAGACAGAGAATTGCCACGGTGCAAGGTAGGATTCAATCCTGGCAAACGCTCAATCGCGAATCCCAAATAAGAAAGAGTACTAAGGAGATCAGTGTCAAAGGCAGCAGACAGGTCAAAGGAAATTAGGGTAGAGGATACGTTGGAGTGCTTAGCAGAGGCAATGAAGTTGGACACATTCATGAGAGCAGTTTCCGTGCAGTGACAGGAGCAGAAACCTGCTTGTAGGGGGTCTTGAAGATTGTCGATGTCTAAGAAATTAGTATGATGGTTGAAGACAACACTTTCAAGCACTTTAGAATAGTGCTGAAGGAGAGACACAGGGCGAAAGTTAGCCGGTAGGTTTGGGTCAGCCCCATGCTTTTTCAGAGGAGGGATGACTGTGGCTGATTTGAAAACAGAGGGAAAGCAATCAGAGTCATGGGACAGGTTGAAGAGTTAAGCTAGGTGAGAGGTCACTAAAGGGGCAATAGGCGTGGATAGCTGAGGAGCAAGAGGGTCTGATGGGGCACAAGAGGGGTTGGCCTTCATCGGTAGAGATAGCACTTCATCAGTATTAGTGTGACTAAAGTGGGAGATAGAGGCAGAGGATGATGGTAGTGTAGGGGGGTGTAAAATGAAGGGGAGGAAGTGCGAGGAAGGTCAGAAGAGAGTCTCTAATTGTTTTTATGTTTGCAGCAAAGTATTCAGCTAGGTCATTAGCTTTGAGAGTGGGGTTGATAGTCATAGAGGAGTGAGGAGTGAGTTTAGAGTGCCATGTAGCCGGTGAGGAAGGTTCGAGTGAGAGTCAATGAGGGTTCGGTAGAATTCCTTTTTTGCTCTATCAAGAGTGGACTTCAGAGAGTTCATGGCAGAGGGGTCAATTTGCAGGTCCTCATGTGAGTGGGTACACCTCCATTTGCGCAGCAGCTGGTGCATGTTTGTGCAGCGAGAGCGTACAAATGGTCTGACCCATGGCTGAGGATGCTGAGACTTAGGGGTGAAAGTAAGCAGTGGGAAGTGAGCGGAGAATGAGTCGTATAGTAGGGATTGGAAGTTGGAGAAGGCAGTGTTGGTGAAAGAGGCATCAGGTGTGAAGGATGAGAGTGAGAACTGTAGGTCAGAGCCAAAAGTGGGGCATGTCAGAAGGTTTACATTTCCTTTTAGAAATAGGCAAAGCAAGTGGTGAGGAAAGGTCAGAGGGTGGAAAGGAGATGGTGGTGGAAACAATTCAGTGATCAGATATGGATGGTGTCACAGTAGTATTAGGGGCTGAGAGAGAGAGGTGGAGATGAATAAGAGATCCAAAGAGTTACCTCCTGTGTGCGTACGTAGGTTATGGATAGAGTGGAGAACGGGGTCACTAAGAAAAGACTGAAGTACAGATTTTTGAGAAGTGGTTGTAGAGGGAGAGTTAAAGTCACCTAAGAGAATCAGAATGATGTGATGTTTAGTGGAAAGAGAATCAAGGAGTTGCACAAGATCATCAAAGAATGGTCCAGTGGGACCAGGGGGGTGATATATGGAAATTATGTGAACCGAGTAAGGCAGAGCAATAGTAGAGATGGTGAATTCAAAAGATGTAGTAGAGGACGTGGCATTGGAGATTTGTGAGGGAATGAGGTATAGATGTGTCCCTCTATCAGAATCCAACCTAGCATGTCAGGCTTGGGAAATGTGATCATGCTTCCCTAAATAAATAAACACCCTTTTTGCTCGATTTCGAACTGCTAGAACTTTGGACAGAAGTTTTTTTTCTCTAAATTCTTAAATAAAGATAGATGCACTATGGCAGGAACTACTCCTGCACTAGTGTTTTGCGACAATTCTCATACAAAAGATAGTTAAGTCTACCTAAATTATGTAAATGAAAATGTGCAGATTTCACAGCTGCTTCGACCCGGTAAAAGAAAGACAGGATATCCAATTCCAGACAGTTTGCATGGCTTTCAGAGAAGGACGCAGATGTACTGGCCACTGGAGAGGCATAACAACAGTGTTTTCTCTGCTTAGGCATAGGCAGTTATCTTTCATTCAATGCTGAACCATTCCCAATCACGTCTCCACCCTTGAAGCATCCTCAGAGTCCCCTTGGACATCTACCAGGATCTGCGCATCATTGCGTATATATGGCACCCAAGACCAAAGCTCTCCACCGTCTTGGCCAGAGGACACATATATATTACAAATTAGAGGAAACAGTGAAGAGCCCTGTGGTACTTGAGAAATCCTGCTGATTCATCACTGAACCCCAGCCTAAAATCTCCTCCCATGTGGCCAAGGCAAGGCAACATCTACCTGATCCTACCTCTGGGGGTGGTATTATGAGGAAGGATCACATGGGAGGAGATGTCTGTCAAGGGGAAGTGGTGACTCCTTTGGTCGAGACCCTATACATCCCAAATGCTTAATGGCATGCTGTCGTGGCACCGGTCCCTCCCATTAAACAACTGAAAGTATATTCTATGAAAAACCTTCCAGACAGAATAAGGTTTGTACCTTGGGAGTTCATGAATTACATGTGACACCCCCTAATTATCATGACTTTCTCTTAGGTAGAAGTTCTAACCCCAATATGAAATCACAAACCATGTATATAACTCCTACTAACTGTGATAACACTCAGTTCACAAAGCAATCAAAATGAAATTAATGTAAAAGACCCAAAACCACTATGGACTTCAGGACCCTTAATGCCAGTGGTATTTTTTTTGTTTATTTAAAATGATTTAGTTTTTTACATACTTTTCATTTTTAGCACATTACAATTCGAAAGGATAAAAGTTCATAGTTACAAAAAAGGAGAAAAAAAAAGGAAAAAAGAAAAGGAGAGAAAAAAAAGAGAAAGAAAAAAGAGGAAAAAAAATAAAGAAAAAAAAGTATAACAACATGTAAGTAAAAAGGATTTCTTTTTGTCATTTTGAAGTAACTAGGATGATATTCGTCATTGTCTTTGCTTCGGTTTTAGTTGGTTTCCAGCATCTAGTCCTAAGATATGTTGTAAGAACTGCACTATTGTGAAGATTAATTTATTTTCACGTCCGTTCAATAATAGTGCCCAGCGCAGTTCTTTGTCCATCTGTTGAGTTGATATGTTAAAGAATTTGCCAAAAGTAATTCTCTCATGCATCAATTCAGGACAGATCATTACTAGATGATGGATTGTTTCTGGTTCTTCTCTATCCTTACAAAAGCGGCAATGTCCGTCGGTTTTCGGGATTTGTCCAACCATTGCAAGCTTATCTCTTGTCGGCAGATTGTTCTGACGAATCACCATATACGCTGTACGGATCTTATCGTCAGGAAATAGTTCCATGTATTTTGGAGTTTCGTTTAGAGCTCGAACATCCAGGTGGCTTTGGAGATTTCTTGAATATAAGATTTTCATTTGGCAGGTTCTGTTCCAATCATTGTTTGCCAGTTTACACTTTGCATATTGAGGTCTATTCATGAGAGTTTCAAGTGATATGACTTAGCAGTTGGGTTATTTTTCAGAATGTCTATGGCTGGTATGTCCTTTGTCAGCAGTTTCCTTAGGAAATCTAGTTGCTTCCATATCACTATTGAAGATAGTGATTGTGTCGCGACTTCATAACAAATTCTCGGCATTGGGTATGAATCTGGTAGTCTTAGAATCTTCCTCCAGAAAATTGCTTCAAATTTTGTCCAATTTTTGGGTAATGTGTGGATCATTGCATCACTGCCATATGTAATTACCGGGATTACTTTCTGCCTATAGAATGTTATGATTGGTTTAAATGAAAATTTACCATATTTCCGGTGTAAAAGGCATCCTTGTCTGGCTAGTGATTTGAGTTTTCATTTCCACAGTATCGAACCATTGCTTTTCTCTTTTGGACTGGTTTAGCGTGATCCAAAGGTATTTGAAGGTTGAGACTTCTTCTAGAGAGATGTTATCAATAGAGAGTTTCAGTGCTGGTTGTTTCTTAAATGGGAGTTTTACTAAAGCCATGACTTTGGTCTTTATGGTATTGATCTTTAGTTTGTTAGCGTTCATGTAGGTTCCCATAAGGTGTAAACTCTGTTGTAATCCTAAAATGGTTTTATCTAGCAGAATGATGTCGTCTGCGTAGAATAGTGCTGGAATTGGAACAGAATTCAGTTTTGGCAGATTCAGAGCCGTATCTTTTAGATGATCTTCGCAGTCTGCTGTATATAGGTTATATAAGGTGGCTGCAAGAGGGCAGCCCTGCTTTAATCCTTTTGTTGTTGCTATCAAAGGAGTAGTTGTGCCACTCTTTGTGAGTCTTACAGCAATTGCAGTATTAGAATTTAATAATTTTATTGCATCTAAGATCTCTTTTGGACAATTCCACGCCAATAGTTTTTCCCATAATCGTGTTCTTGAGAGTTGAATGCCATATGTAGGTCTAGGAAAGCAGCGTATATCTGTGTTTTCTTTTCTATTGCTTCATTCTTGATTAGATTCATTATTAACAGATTTACGTTTGTTCCTACATTTGGAGTAAATCCCGTCTGTCTCACTGCAAAAATGTTTGTGTTCATGGCCCATTCTTTGAATTTTTTTAGAAGTAGTGTGGCGAAGATCTTGCCTAGTGGATCTAATAATGCAATCGGCCGAAAATTCTGAGGATTATCTATTGGTCCTTGTTTGTAAATAGGGACAACTATCGCCGTTCTCCACGACGGTAGGATTGTGTTTTGTTTGTTGATGGTTTCTATAAATTGTATCATAAAGAGAATCCACAGGTCCGTATTTTGTTTTAAGATTGCATTTGATATGCCGTCACGGCCCGGGGCACGTGAGGTGTTCAGTTTGCACAGATCTGGATCAGGTCTTCCTTGTCATAATAGATTTTCCATGAATTGTTCACAGTCTGTGGGATCGGAGGCAAAGTGGTAGCAGAATCGTTGTAAATGTTTGTAAAGTGATCTAGCCACTTTTGCATAGTCACATTTGCTACCAGAAGCTGTTGATTACAGTCATTGTTATTCAGAAGATTCCACAGATATCTTGGATTGTGGTTCTTATAGGCCTTCAACATAGTTTCTGCGTCATTTTGTAGTAATGTTGTCTGATATGACTTCCTCCAATTTGTATACCTTTGTTTTATTTTTTTCTTCTGTGAAAGGATTGAAATTCCATGTACTGGTTTTAATTTGCGAATATCTTTGCGCATCTCTTTTTTTTCTGAACGGTTAAAGTATTATAGTGGTGGTTATGTGATTTCATTTGATTCTTTTTTGGCTTTAAGAAAGGAATCAAGAAAGCATCGTAATTGAGTTTGTCAATATCTGTCGTTGATGTTAGTTGGATTTGATTTGTGAGGTCTCTTAATTGTTCCTCAGTTAATCGCAAATTACGATTATTGCCAGTGACTTCTGTGTGTATATGGAAATCAATCTTTTTTAGTTGTGCAAGTCCAGAGCCGTTAATAATTATTTGGTTATGGTTGCTTCTTGTTGATGTATTGATTGCTGTCTCTGTGATGGAATCAAGTAGGTGTGTTGACAAATATGCATAGTCTATTGTCGCTGTTGCCTTGCCGCTGTCCCATGTAGGTAGGGTTTTGCCCATCCCATCTTTGGGATGATCAGCTTGTTGAAGGTTTCGAGTGGAAGTTTCTTGATACCATTTTTTTGCATGTGTAGACAGTTCATCATACTCCATCCGTTGGCCGAGTTTATTGTATAGATGTATATTTAAATCACCGCAAATAATGAATTCCACGTGATGGTGTTCTACAAGTGTTTGATCGATAGTTAAGAAAACATCGTCCATAAATGTACTGTCGTTTAGGGTTGCGGGATTCCAGTATAGGTTCATAATGGATATTAATCGATCATGGCTGTTGGGAATAAATTCTTGTATTCGGATAATAGTATTTTGTACCCATGGGTTGATGTTATTACTAAATACAATTGTCCATTGTGGTAGAATTTGGATTAATGTTAGAAGTCCTGATGCTGGTCTGCCCAGGGTGCCTTTTATTGCAGGATTGAGGAAAGTGATAAAGCCGTTGCAGCTAGGTAATTTGGTAGCCAGGTTTCTTGCAGGCAAACTATGGTTGTTAGTTCAAATTCCCTTGCTGTCTGATCAAATAGGTGGGTGTTACCCCTTGTGTTCCAACTATATAATGACCAGTGAGAGTCGTTCATGGTTGGTGGTTACGATACAGATGATAGATCTTGAGTAATATCACGGTCCTCAGTGTAGTCGCGATAAAACGGCTGGTTCTCGTTGCCCTGGTAGTAAGAATCTTTTGATATCATTTCTTGTGGTTCTTGACGGCCATGGACCCTGTAGTGGGGGTCGTATCTTGTGTTAACGGTCGTTCGCTCTCTGAGTTCTTAAATGGTAAAAGGTTTGTATGGTTGTTCCACTTTCTTGGTGCGTCAAATGTTGTCTCTATTGATGCTGGATTGCAGCTGAAGCCAAAGGTTGCTAGGGCTTCAGTTTGTGCGAGTATTTTTTCCAATGTCGCACGATCCCATAGCTCGAGTAGGACTCTATCCAGTTGGGTGTGATCTTGGAAGGTTATTAATTTGATATCTCGAGTTGAGATCGTTTTGAGCTCAGGTATTGCCTTGAAAAGTAGAAGCATGTTGGTCCGATTCAATATCAGTCGTTTGTTTTCAATTGTTTGATTTCCTATCTGTAATATATGTTGGGTTCGATCTAAGATTGGGTTAAAGAAATCTGGATATCTAATCTGGTTCTGATTGCGTAAGTCATCCTGTTTTATTACCCTTTGGTTGGATCGGGCTGTCCGGTCGTGATCAGGCATGTATGTCCTTTCATGTGGACGCCTCAAATAGGACTTTCAATGTTCTCTAGTTTGTCTGGATGGTAGTGAGACATCTGCATGCTCCTCGTCAGTTGAGGGTTCTGTGGCTGTGGAAATTTCATCTAGCATTGAGACATCGGATATGTCCTTGCATGTCAGGTCCAAGCTCTGAGATGTAATTGCTGTATGCTCATCCACGATAATAAGACTAGATTTGTTGAATGTAATATGCTCATTGTCATCTTCTTCATGGTGGTCTGTATGTGTAGTAAGATCTAGTAAGTCATCTGTGATTGAAACATTCTGATCAGTTCTATTTGACGGTTCAAGTGGTTGTTTTGAAATGTTCCTTTCCGCTGGTAAGGTGTTGGGTTTCTTTAGTCGACTCGCAGAGGGTATGGAGTGAGTGATAAAATGTTTTGTTGGTTGGTTTATTGCACGTAGGAAGGCCCTTGAACCATTCTGTCTGATGCTTACAGGTTGTTTTTTTGTTGTTGTTATTGGTGGCTTTCCTGTCGGCGCATTTGTAGCTTTGGGTCCTGGCGTGAAGATTTGGAAAAACTTCTGGTCTTGGGAGACCTTCTTTATTTATATTTAAAGGAACTATGGTAGGTTCCAGAATTGAAAAATTATCGATAACTCCGACTGGAATTTGTACTTCTCTAGATTGTGCAGGTCTACTAGGTAAGTTTGTTTGTGTCTCAGGTATCGTTCTGGTGGTGGTCAAATCCACTGGCTGTAGCTGTGGAGGTGGTTGCATCCAAACTATAACATTAGACATGACTCTATTCTTTTCTTCTCTATCACCTCTTGCAATTTCACATAGTCTCTGTTGCCATCTCAGCGACTGTTCTGCTTCAGAATCCAATCTTTTTTCGAGCGTTGCTATACATTTCTTGATATATACCTGTTTTGTGTGAATTAGAGCTAATAGCGTGGCTTGGTCACGAATAGCATCCTTTGAGTCTACTTGTAATTTAAGAAAAGGTATCATTGATTGCGATACAACTGCTATCAGCATATTTTGTAAGTCGATCATAGTGTCAGTCTAGAAAAATGGACACCTATCAGGATTGATGGCAAACATATTTTGGTGGCCGAAGGCTAACCGTCTCATGTACATAACGATAGAAATACAGGTTTCCGAGTTTGACCAATGAGCGGCCATTTTGATGTAACAAGGATCGCCATTTTGTTTTCTAACGAAAAACTGCTCAAACTGCTTCGCAGCACATTATTTGCTTACTCTGCTCGACTGTTAACATTGTTGTCTGAATGTGAAAGGACAAGACCGCAAGGCCGCGAGGCTAATAAGGAGTTCATTGAAACACAACGTAGGTAGCTCCGGAGAGGAATGCCCGGCTCCCTCCCGAATGTAGCATTGAAGGAGAGCCGCAGGGCATTTAATAATTTCACAGCTGCCAGCCAGTCTCGTTATATGGTAGAATATGTTAGAATAAAGTAGCTAAAGGCTTGAATTATGCTCTTTTTACGGCCCCCTTTCCCGAGCCCTGTAAAGCGTGTCGGCTCCCAGGACACGAATAGCACATCATAGATAGCAAGGTCTGGAATGTAACTCTTGCCCCGTATGTAGCTCGCTTACAAGAACAGAAGCACTGTGTTCTGTTCAACAAAGAAAAGATGTCTCTACACTTGCAAGGTTGCATATTGTTGCTAGAATAGATATTTGAAGGTGTCATATTCGTCGAAATTGTCCATCATCAAACCGAGTTCAAAGAAACCCAATAAAGGGGGGTGTTAAACATGTCACAGCTGATTGTATGATATGCCTTTTGTATATATGTAACTGATGTATGTAATTTGCTCTCTTGCGTCCCTTGCGGTCTAGAGATACACGTTGCGGGGCGTGAGACCGAGTTGGCCAACTGAGACTATTTGCTTTGCAATAAACCCTAGCTTTGGGAATACAACCTCATGTCTGGCGTATCTATCGTGTGTGGTGACTTGCCTTGTTTCCATAACGCGAGGGACCACTAGGGGCCCCTTTCAAGATGGCGCCCGAACAGGGACCCTCCCCCACTTGTTCCATCGTGTACGTTGTAATAGAGTAAAGGCGGAGAACGACGAGGACGGGACGATCGAGCCGGGATCAAGAGGTGTTCGGGGCGCCCTTTAGAAGTGATGAGAGATTCCTTTGCAGATCTGCACACATCTGATCCCTGATCGACGTATCTGGCCAGAGAACAAGGAGGCGAGGGTCCCGAAACGAGGCAGAAGCCAAGAAACACAGACACAACGTCATTGGTTGTGTCAGTATACAGACGAATTGTGTCCTGGAGGACAAATTGATTTATCAGGTGAGTCATACCACGATTCAAAATAACCCTGATATTGGTTGAGAGTTGACTTTGCAAAAGCAAACGCCCTGGGTAAGGTTGATTAACCAAGGGGAGGTTGAAACATGCCTGGGGTATTGTCCACCCTAGCGGGGTTTTTCCGCTGCGGTAGACAATCTTTGGAAGATGGCCAAATTGCACCACCTGGGGGAACGCCGGCGTATGAGATGTATGTGAAGTATGGTGTGGGAGAGGTAATATTCTGTGAGACTTGGCATAGGCAAACCAGAAAGCAACAAGACCATCAGTGGCCGATAAATGGTAGTTTTGAGATAGCGAGAATAGATCACCTGGAAAGGGTGTTGATAAGAAAGAAAGCGCATCCCGCAGCATTTGATATCGTTAAGGACTGGAGAAGGGAAGCAATGCTCCGATTTAGAAGTAGAGGGAAGCATGCACGCAGGCATAAATCGAAAGGTGAAGTAGTGGAAGAAAAGGAGGAGGAGGAGTGGACGGAGAGTCTAAGGAGGTCAGGTAGACGTGACCAGTTGAATATAGAAAAAATATACCCACAACAAGATTTGCACATAGCAGATGAAGTGATGGAAAACATATTGATCCATACAAAACAAGGCCCAAGATCAGAAGCGAGGCCAAACACGCCAGTAACTATTGCTCAAGCCCCTTCCGTAGCTCAAGCCCCTCCCATAGCTCAAACTCTCCCTCCCGTAGCTCAAGCCCTCCCACAGCCACAGACCGCGCACGTAACACTTCCTATTAGCCAACCAGGCCCACAGCAGACACTCCCCTTTCCTATTGTCCCATCCGCACCTCCCGCCCTAGATACAGACTCGGTACCGTCCGTCCCTCCAGGGGTTGAAGTTGAAACCACAGGGGCGAGAGGCGGGACTGAACAAAGTGGATGCACATGGGTAACTCGCAGTGCGATCAGCAAAGAAAGGAAGGTGGAATTGCAGCAACAGGCAGAAATTTATATAGACGGGAATGATGGGACGGCAGCATTGGCTTCGATGTATGACTTCAGAAGAAGCAACGAAAGACAGGTAGTGTTGGAATGCATGGGTGAATATTTGGTGGAGAGATGGAAACAGTTAATTGGGAAATTACCACCGCAGCGATTGTTAGATTTGAATGCATTAGCACGCTGTAGAGAAAGAGATGAAGAAGTAAGGGAACATGTGTATGGACTTTTTGAGCTTAAAAATGAATTGGATAATGATTATGCTGAAATGTTTACTGCACCTGGGTTCAGGGGTAAGGATATCAGGAGAGATAGGAAGGAAGCGGTAGAGCCATATATACAGCGACTACATTCAATGTCGTCAGTACAGAGGGGCGACAAATTGAAAGTATGTATACGAGAGGGGTTAAGATGGATGTCGGATCCCAGTATCCCCACAATGGAGATACATGAGATATTTGATGAATATTCCATGCCCATGAAAAGAAAAACACTGCAGTCGATGGCTGAACATTTAATAGATAAAGATATAAAAAACAACAAGGCCAGCCCGCTTGAAATAATGGCAGTATATAAGAGAGCACTAGACCGAGGGACAGGAGAAACAGCCCTATCGCTTGATCTGGGAATATTGTTACACATGAGAGAACGGGGAGTGACAGTAAGTGGAGCATTCCCTATGAGGGAGGTCCCGCCTACCTTTGTGCCAAAAACAGAGGTTCCCGCAGTGGGCAACGTAGCGGCGCAGGTAACGCCAGCCCATTATACCGCCCAATATGTGCATTTCCCTTTTCCAGACAGGAGGTGAAAAACATAAAACAGACGATTCCCGATATAAGAAAGAATCCTGCAGGATTTTACAAGGAAGTAGAGTCCTGCCTGCAATCATCCGTGCTTACCATGGGTGACATAGACATAATATTCCCAGTGATCCTGCCAAGAGACATATGGAAGCAAATAAGAAAGGTGGATGACGTAACGGCCTATGGCGCCACATGGGCGGACTTGATAATAGAAGACAGGAATGAAGCGGTTGGGGGGACACCGGGAGCGAACCTGGTAGCATTACCAGCACGCATAATGCAGAAATGAAAAGAAATTGTCCCAGAGAAAAAGATTCAATGGGACAAGTTGACTGCATGTGTGCAAGGCAAGGATGAGTTAGCAACAGATTATTTCAATAGGTTCGAGGAAGTATTTGCAGACTTCAGTGGGCAGGATGTGAGCTCCGAAGCGGGGAAGAGGCTATTTGTTGATAAATATGTGCGGGGGTTGAAACTTCCAATTCAGAACCTAATAATGACATCAGAAAGTGCATGGCAAGCAAAAACGCTGGGTGAAGTATTTCACATGGCCCAATATTACGAGACGAGAGTGAATGTGGGAAACGACCAGGAGGAGTAAATTTGAAAACAAGGGTGTTACTGCAGCAAGTAGTAGGACATAATAGAGGAAGAGGGAACGCACAAGGGAGGAGTAATTTGAATATGCATGGGGGTCCATTGGGACCAAATCAGTGTGCATACTGTAAGGAGGAAGGACACTGGCGAGCGCAATGTCCACATTTACAGAATAGAAATGGAACTGGCCAGCGAAGACAGCACAGAGGGCACCAAGGAGCGAATGGACCAAATAGGAATAGTATGCAGCAGCACCACAATAATGAAGGTAATCAAAACCAAGCCCAAAACCAAAGTGCTTCTAACCAGAGTCAGGGTCAGCGAAACCAACAGTATGGGAATCAGAGTGGGGGAAATAGAGGAAAGAATGGGAACATTTTCAATACGCAGCCAAATACGTATTACAGTAATAGTAGTGACTACACATCGGATGATGTGTTATTTACTCAATAGGACAGCCCAGGGCAGGGGTCGGAACCAGTGTCTATTCCCGTGAATCAGAGAGGACCCTACGTAGAAATGAGAGTCGGGAATGAGGAGCACCGCTTCCTTGTAGACACAGAAGCGCAAAAGTGTTCAATAGACCATCATTTGGTTCCGGATATACCACTGTCAGGGCAAAAGAATATTTCCGTAGGGGTCGCAGGTACACCAGTCATAAACCCAGTGTCCCAACCAGTCCCAGTTACCATAGGACCATTCACTGAACATTGTCCCTTTCTCCTAACAGAAAATTGTGGGGAGAACCTGTTGGAAAAACTAGGTGCGATTAGACATTGCACGTCATACGGGGTGTTTCTGAGGATTTGGCAACAAGATGCCCCTGTGTCAGAATTCATGTCTGAAACTTTGCCAGGAGAGTTAAGAAAAGTGCCAACCTGTATATGGGCGATGCATGACAACGATGTAGGATGCTTGAAGATAGAGCCAGTGAGGATAATTTTGAAAGAAGGAGTTACACTGCCGCGAATTTCCCAGTATAAAATTTCGGCTAACGGAGAGAGAGGATTGAAAAGTATTGTTTCAGATTTGGTGAAATTAGGGGTAATTGAAGAAATTACAGGCAGTACATGTAACAGCCCGATTCTTCCAGTGTATAAGAAAGGAGGCAATGAAGTACCATACCGTTTCATAATTGATTTGCGCGCGCTAAACAAAGTAGTACATCCACAATTTCCTTTGGTCCCAGACATCACTACAATATTGACAATGATACTTGCCTCAGCAGAATACTTTAGTGTAATTGATCTAAAAAATGCTTTCTTTAGCATTCCGGTGGACAAGGACAGTAGATATTTGTTCGCGTTCACATTAGGGGGACGATCATTTACATTCACGCGCATTCCACAAGGATATACGGAAAGTCCGAGTATTTACAGTAGAGCGTTAAAAGAGCAGCTAGACATGCTAGAATTACCAGTGGGGTGTGTACTATTGCAATACATAGATGATCTGTTGATCACTGCTGATACAGAAGAGATTTGTAAAAAGAGCACCGTATTACTACTGTCACACCTAGCGGCACATGGCCATAAAGCTAGTTTGAAGAAGTTTCAATATAATCGAAAAGAGGTAGCTTATTTGGGCTACCTACTTTCGAAAGAAGGTAGAAGGCTATCGCCAGAACGGATAGAAAGTATTTCTTGTATGCCTATTCCAAAGACACAGAAAGGAGTGAGAGCCATTATAGGCATGGCTTCTTATTGCCGGCAGTGGATCGGTAATTTTGTGTTGATTGTGAAGCCAATGGTGCTATTAACTAAGAAGGATGCGGTGATGCCTTTGCAGTGGAATGAAGAATGTCAGAGAGCGTTTGATCAATTGAAAACTGCATTATGTTCTGCTCCAGTTTTGGGCACACCGAATTATGAAAAAGTTTTTAGATTGTTTGTATGTGAGAATGAAGGATGTGCATTGGCTGTTTTGACACAGGAACAAGGTGGAAGAAATAGGCCGTGCAGCTATTTTTCTTCTGCGCTGGACCCTGTAACACGCGCACTACCACAATGTTTGTGATCTGTCGCGGCGGCTGCTGCGTCGGTGAAACAAACGGAAGGGATGGTATTGGGGGATACTTTAATTCTGATGGTGCCACATGCCATAGATGTCCTATTAAATAGGACACAGATGCAACACTTCACCTCTGCTAGACTGACAAGATATGAAATTATCTTATTCGCGCCCCATATCCAAATTATGAGGTGCAGCGCTTTGAATCCTGCAGAATTAATGCCACTGCCCACAGAAGAAATTGGTGACAACGAATCACCACCCCATGATTGCTTAATGGTCACTGAGGAAGAAGCGAAGGGGAGAGTTGATTTAAGTGACATCCCACAAAAGGAGCCAGATGGAGAGTTATTTTGTGACGGCTTTTGTTTTAAACTACCTGATAGCACGTCAACTGCCGCTTATGCTATCACTACCCTAGAGAGCGTTGTAGAAAGCAAAAGAATCCCCTACAACTCGGCACAAGCCGCAGAAATAATAGCATTGACCAGAGCCTGCGAGATTTCTGAAAACGTTCACGTGAATATATATACTGATAGTCAGTATGCTTTTGGGGTGGTTCATAACTTTGGTCGACTCTGGGCTGACAGGGGTTTCTTGACATTGCATGGGGCCAGAATTCAACATGGCCCTTTGATTGTACGATTGCTGTCTGCACTCACGTTTCCAAAGCGCCTAGCAATAGTGAAATGCGAGGCACATAAAAAGATAACATGCAAAGTGGGAGAGGAAAACGCATTTGCAGACAGAATTGAGAAACAAACTACCACTGATTTGAATAATAAAATGATGACAGTCCAGACTGAGGAAGTACCCTGTATGATAGAAGATGGAATTGCCACTGTCAAAGAAATGCAGGCCGAAGCCACGGCTGATGAGATACAAGGGTGGGCAGAGGGCTCTGCTAAGTTAGATTTTGAGGGTTGTTGGGTGGACAAGGGAACTAAAAACTGGATTTTGCCAGATTCCTATGTAACTGCAATGGTCACAATGGCTCACAGCCCTACCCACATCCGTGCCAAGAAAATAATACAGCACCTATCTAGGGTATGGAAGAATGTAAACATAAAGAAGAATGCAGAGAGGTTGGTGCAGAACTGCATTACGTGTTTACAACACAATGTAGGAAAGGGAACAGTGACTCCAATAGGCAGTTTTGGCCTGCCCTCTATGCCTTTAGAGGTAATCCATTTTGATTGCATAGAGACGGAGAGGTGCCAAAACTTGAAATCTGTCTTAGTGGTGATCTGTGCATTCAGCATGTGGGTGGAGGCATATCCCTTAAAAGACTGCACAGCAATGAGTATGGCAAAAGTAATGCTTAAAGAATACTTTTCCCGTTTTGGCTTGCCCCGTGTCATATGGTCAGATAACGGTCCACATTTTGTGGGCGCAGTGGTATTACAGATATGTGCAGGTCTTCAGATTGATAAGAGATTTCATAGTTCGAGGAATCCGAGTTCGGCCGGTCTTGTTGAGAGGCACAACGGAATCCTCAAGTCAAAAATTAGCAAGATATGTGCAGGGAGCAAGTTGAGTTGGGTGGATGCATTACCGATAGCGCTATTGTGCATGCGTACGTCTGTACAGGCTAGAACTGGGCTCTCCCCGTATGAGATTGTGATGGGGAGGCTGGCAAATGTTTGGTGCGCACCTCAGACAAAGCGCCTGAGTGAAGTGGAGCATCCTGTACTTAGCACTTATTGTGGCCCTTTAATGCAGAAATTGCGTTTGTTTCATCAGCAGGTGCAGGAGGCTCTACCCGTAAGATATACTGGTCCGGGGCACCCGCTGGCGCCAGGAGACTGGATGCTGCTTAAGAACTTTGAGAGAAAATCATTGTAAGTACCCAGGTGGCGCGGCCCCTATCAAGTGCTTCTGGCAACGCAGACGGCGATACGGGTGGATGGAAGGAAGGAGTGGATCCATGCCACCCATGCCAAAAAGATCCCATCTTCACTGAAACACTTGCCCAATCCGGACGACCGGAAAGAGACAGCGGCCCCAGAAACGAAAGAAACTGCTGCCAATCGACTGCCGCTAAATCTGTCCGAGCGAGAAGTAAAACTCGAAACAAAGCCTGAAAAGATTGCCAATAAGGGAGAAGGGCAAAGAGTGCCCCAACGTTGCCCAGCAGAACCTACATCACTGTTGGCCGACACGAAATCTGCATTGCAAATAACGGCAGACACTAAACGTGTACCCCTTTGGCGCCCACCAGCACTTGCCATTACGCCAGAACCAAAGACCGAATCCTCATCACTATCGCGGTGCACTTCAGCATCTGCCATTGCGCCACAGGCTGACTCTGAGCCTGGATATGGAAGTGCACCGGCACTGTTCACGGATCACACAATACCAGGAGTGAGACGATATGATTTGCGGCTTCGAAAGACAGAGTGATCCACAGTTCTTTGGTGTTTATGCTAACCTCTGGTTCCGCTCATGGACGGAGAAGAAACTAGAGGTGTAGAGGAGAGAAGCGTGAGAGTTGTGCAAGTCGGACAATTCAAGACTTGCGGCTCCTCGGTGCGATCATAAAAAGTACCTGTGTCCTGAACCAGAGCGGACAAGCTGGGCGCACATGGTACAAAGGCAATAGAGTACTGTTCAGAAGTCCTCTGAGCAGTGTGAGAGAGGACAAGTGATCTTGCCTAGAATGAATAATCAATCCAGGCTGCAAAGGGCCGGCAGACTAAACTGTTGACAATTCCTTTGAACTTATTGACATCCGGACAAGTGCAACGAAGAGAGATATCAACGACGAACTTTGTCAGGAAGAAGAAGGACGGTGAGAAAAAATGTCGGGAACGGTTTCAGCCTCCACCTGCACCACTGCTGAGAATGAGTTAGTTATAAAGACTGTAAACTTAGGGAAAACGCATGGTAAAAAAATGGCATGCTGGCTTTGACAATAATCATGTGCTTCATGAGTGTGGTAGCACCAATAACGACAGCCTTTGTGTTATGGTATGTGGAGTCTATACACCCATTGGGAATGTTCTTACCAATAGTTAATATGTCCACTACTGAAAGCCCAGTTCAGGTGATTACTTATACCTTGTCCCCAATGGAAGAGAGAGACAGAGAAGGGTATGGGAACAATACACTATTACTCATCATGAACATGACGCATGCAATTCTAAAGAAAAATAATTGTTGGGTATGTGCCCATTTACGCAGCATGCGGGGAAAGGAATAGGCTGGTTTATACAACCTTTACCATTACGTTCTGCATGCAGTGCATCTTTAAGTGCAATGTTTTATAGGAAGTGGAATAAGAGTAGTACGGGTCAATTAGATAGAACAAACATGAATGAGTTTGAGGAAATAATTGTGAGGCCTGTGGGTTGTTCCATATTCCATAAAGCGCAAGTGATGATCCCAGAACCTACGTCTAAAAGTACCAGAAAAATAACACGACAAAATAGACAAGATAGATTGTCCCCGCCAGTTAAAACATCTGTGATGACGTTTCATGTAAGGACAGACGGGAACAAAGATGCAATCCCCCCTTCTTACACGGTGAATTACAACCTGAGAACTGTCCCTTTTTGTCTAAAAAAGAAAGGCTCCTATTCAGTAGGAACATTTACTGGATGCATGAATACAGCGGTACTAAAATGGGAAATAGAACCAGTATATGTGGGAGATCCTGTCTATTTTATATGTGGAGAAAAAGCATATCCTTGGTTGCCCAGAAACTGGGGAGGTACATGTTACCTAGGTCTACTGTTCCCGGCAGTGTTCCTCTTAGAAACAGAAGACATGGCCAGGCTGTCCAGATCTAGAAACCGAAGGAGTAGCGAAGGTGTTTTGATAGCGAAGGACGTAGAAAAATCATTCATACCATTCTTGTCCCAGATAGTGAACTCCTACAACATAAGGCAGCTGTCCAGAATACTAAAGGATACGATAAATACAACGACAGATATACTATTTAACATGACGTTAGAAGAAAAGGGAATTAGGTTAATGACGCTGCAAAATAGAATGGCTCTCGATGTAATCCTGGTTGATCGTGGGGGAATTTGCAAGATTGTGGGATTAGCGTGCTGCGTATTCATAGATGACTACTCCCCTACGATTTTTGAAGCAATAAAAAAAAATGCATGTCCTACGCTCCGAACTCTCTACTGGAAAAGAGGGCTGGGGAATAGGGTCTTGGTTTTGGGGAATACTGCGTTCTTGGGGATGGAAGTTGATTTCGATATTAGTAGTAGTGTTTGGAATATTCATAACGTGCTGTTGTTGCATACACTGCCTACCGATAGTTTGCACTGAGATAACTGAGGGATATACTAAGGGATGTATGCATATGATAACAAAAAGAAAACAAACTTATGGCCGGGATGACAGAAACACGAATGAAATGAAAACAGAGAAAGAATTAATGGCTATAGATATTAACGACGATGACGATGCTTATAATAACATGCAAAATTCAGACATAGGTACTTCAGACTTATCTTCATCAGAGGAGGATACAATGAATGAATGAGACGCTTGGCATACGGCCAAAAGAAGGGTTTGTCGGTCTAGAAAAATGGACACCTCTCACGATTGATGGCAAACGTCTCATGTACATAACGATAGAAATACAGGTTTCCGAGTTTGACCAATGAGCGGCCATTTTGATGTAACAAGGATCGCCATTTTGTTTTCTAACGATTGCTCATTGCTCATTGCTTTCTTTTCAAACTGCTTCGCAGCACATTATTTGCTTACTCTGCTCGACTGTTAACATTGTTGTCTGAACGTGAAAGGACAAGGCCGCAAGACCGCTAGGCTAATAAGGAGTTCGTTGAAACACAACGTAGGCAGCTCCTGAGAGGAATGCCCGGCTCCCTCCCGAATGTAGCCTTGAAGGAGAGCCGCAGGGCATTTAATCATTTCACAGCTGCAAGCCAGTCTCGTTATATGGTAGAATATGTTAGAATAAAGCAGCTAAAGGCTTGAATTATGCTATTCTTATGGCCCCCCTTTCCCGGGCCCTGTAGAGCGTGTCGGCTCCCAGGACACCAATAGCACCTCATAGATAGCAAGGTCTGGAATGTGACACTTCCCCTGTATGTAGCTCGCTTACAAGAACAGAAGCATTGTGTTCTGTTCAACAAAGAAAAGATGTCTCTACACATGCAAGGTTGCATATTGTTGCTAGAATAGATATTTGAAGGTGTCATATTCGTCGAAATTGTCCATCATCAAACCGAGTTCAAAGAAACCCAATAAAGGGGGGTGTTAAACATGTCACAGCTGATTGTATGATATGCCTTTTGTATATATGTAACTGATGTACGTAATTCACTCTCTTGCGTACCTCAAGGTCTAGAGATACACGTCGCGGGGCGTGAGACCGAGTTGGCCAACTGAGACTATTTGCTTTGCAATAAACCCTAGCTTTGGGAATACAACCTCGTGTCTGGCGTATCTATCGTGTGTGGTGACTTGCCTTGTTTCCATAACGCGAGGGACCCTTAGGGGCCCCTTTCAATAGTTGTTGGAATTCTTGGCTGGTTTATTTGATCGGCAGTCAGATTCTCAATATGCGGATCCAGGTTATCAGTTTTCTTGGTATGAATTGATGCACTTCATTTCTGGATTTCTTGGTCAGCTAATGGTGTGTAAGAGGATTCTTGAAAGTCATATGAGAAATGTTTTGGAGGGCTTCTTTCCTCCGTTTTAGGTCTTTGATTTGGATAAATTGTTGTTTGGGTAGTTTGTGGTAGGATCGACGTTGTTTCTTGTAGTTTCTTTCCCTTCACCATGATAGAGGGGAAATGGTTGTTGACTGGGATGGAGGTAGCTTCCGGGCATCTAAGTGAGATGTTGCCAAAAATTGCTTTCCGTTTCTCCACGCTATTCATTATAGATTCAATTTCTGTACTGTCAAGTGAGAGTCTAGCCGATTTGGTGTTATCTTTGGATGATTGGTCATTGTCTTTGTTTTTGGTTTGTGGTATATTAAGATGAGCGCTAAGCCATTTTAGTTTTGCTAGTCTAGCTTGCTCATTTTTGACTGTTGTTCAGTGTGGATTTTGAAGTAGTGAACATGTGGGAGTGGGTGTAGATGGAAGTTGATTGGAGCATTCCTCTGATTGATGGATGGTAGGTATAGGCGAAGGATCCTTTTCACTGGCATCTGAAGTCATTTTGACTGTGGTGGTATTGTTCTTCTGAGTAATCTCAGTTCGCGGTGTTTCCGTATTTATCTCTGCCGCCAAGTTTCCATGTGGAGAAGGATTGCATAGGGACAGGTTACTGTATGGATTTCTAGTATCGTCAGGGGTAGATTGCTGGGTGAACGATGTCTGATGGTTCACTTTTCCATTGCTCGCTTTTAAAACGTCCTCCTTCTTACTCGCTGGAAGGGTTAAGGGCACCACAGGCTTTTTGTTACTAGTTGTTATAGAGTCATCTTTGTTAGTAGTTGTAATAATCAACGTTTGTTCAGTCTCGTAGGTGCAGTCCTTTGTTGAGGGTATTAGGCGCCGGAGTGGATCCACGTTTGTGTCATGGACGCATGGTGGCTCTTGATGCAGATGAGCTGTATTGGATTCTGTGTATTGATGTGGGTCTCTATTATGCTCCTTTGTCTTATGGTTTGGAACTTGAGAGTTTATTTGATGAAGCTCTTGGTCAAGGATTCCCTCCGGAATAGGGTGATTCAATGGCACACGCTTATGTTTCTTTGATATAGTTTGTTCCAAGGTCAGCTGTTTTAGTTCATTCTGGCTAGGGGCAGGTGAAGAGCATTGTTTAAAGCGTGATCTAGTCTTGGGGCCAGATATAATTTTGGGAGACTTCGAGGACATGGTGTTGGTTGCCAGCTTCCCAGGGGACACTAGTATCTATCTCAAGGTGCAGGCTGGTAAATTGTCTAGCGATGTCAAAGAGCATTAGCCCTGCAGTTTCTCGCGTGCAATAAAAAGGTCGTCTTGAGGTTTGGTTCTTGTGTACGAAGGCACAAATAGATAATGTGGAGGATCTGCTGTAGTTGAGTAGAAAAGGCAGAAGCGTGCGAGAACAAAGGTCAGGTGCCCCGCAGGCTCTCGCACGACAGGGTCTTTCAAGCTGAAACAAAGGCCGAATATTCAAGTGCCGGAAGCAAATGACTTTTACCCCGCAAATTCGTGCACACTATGCAAGTATCAATTCAAAACTTGGCTATTAAGTGCTAGTAATCGCCTGGTTTACACAGTCTACAGCGACTGAAAAGTTGCTTGGAGAGCGTGTGAGATCAAAGAGCAGATGCTCCGCAGTCTCTCACACGCTGGATAGATGAGATTGAACCGTGCAAGCTCAAAGGGCAAGTGCCCCGCAGTGGCTGCAGAGTTGCTTGAAGGGCGTGTGAGATCAAAGAGCAGATGCTCTGCAGTCTCTCAAACGCTGGATAAATGAAACAAAGCGTGCGAGATCAAAGGGCGAGTGCCCCGCAGGCTCTCACATGGCAGGCTATTATAGGTTGAATGAAGGCCAAATGTTCAGGTATCAGAAGCGAGAGCACCGCGACCCACCCACTATACAAAGATCGCTTTCAGATTTGGCTGTTGTTTGCCAAACGTTGATTGAATAGTTTGCACAATGTGGATAGCGTGTAAGATCAAAGCGCAGGTGCTCCACAGTCTTTCATAGGCTAACAGATTAACGTTGTTAGCTCTGGTAGATTTTGGCATGGGCAGGTCTACCAGTTGGACGGGTTTACGGGCTGTGTGTGTGTTAAGGGAAAAAGCTTGTGAAATCAAACGTGAGTACTTTGCAGCATTCATTGCGCAGCTTCCCGCTCACTTTCAGTTCTTATTTATAAATAAATCAGAATTTTTCCAAAGAAGGTTGTTAGGGGTGGGCAGCTATGGGAAGCATGGGCGGGGGCAGCGTTGCCAGTAGTTCAGTCTGTTATATGTTGGAGACGGAAAGCGGCGTGTATATTTCACAGCCTTGGATCATTCAATTTGTCTCCCCAACGAGCCCCCAGACCGAACGGGCGCAAGTGGCCGGCGGTTATCCGATGCGGGGGACAGCATGGCAAGATTTCTCAGGGGGTGCCGTTCCCTGCTCCCTGATCTCTCCATCCAAGGGGCCGCACAGTGCGCTGGATGTCCACCAGAGCAGGCAGATTCGGTGCGACGTGAGAGGCACAGTAGGTAAAGACCAAGAGTCAGTAATATCAAGGAATATGGATGTTCTGTGTGCAATCGATGATTATCTCTCAATGTATAGAGGCAGCTGTTCACAAACGTGAGTAAGTCCAGCAATAGTGTGTTTTAAATGGGCGCCGTGTACATATAGATGTCAATCTTCGTTTGTAATATCAGAAGGAAAGTTTGTATTGTCGCTCACCTCTAATTGCAGAAATCCTATGAGCTCGCGCATAAACTCGCGGTAGGGCAGGGATGAGCGCGGCAGGCCGCAGGAGTCCCGCAGAGCCCGAAGACCCAAAGACTCTGCGACCGACTCTGCAGCTCGCTCCGCGGCAGGAAGTAGCTTTTAAAGTGGTGGAAGCTGCGTTGCCAGGCCAGGCCAGTAGTCAGTACAGCATACAGTACACTTCAGTAGAAAATCCAGTAGCAGGTTTGAAGCAGGCACAGACACAAAGACTCTGCAACCGACTCCGCCAGTGCCAGTGGCAGGGGAGTTGCTAGGTCTGGAAAAGACCTGGGGCTAAGCTGATGTTGGAACTGTTTGGACTGGGGTCTAGCTAGTCTTTTGGCTGTAGCTCCTGAGATTATATCAGGGGCTACAACCAAAAGATCAGGGGCTATAGCCCCCTTATCCCCCCCTAGCAACGCCCCTGGCCAGTGGTATTGGGAAGAGGGACCAAGAGTTAGTAAAGATCAGAAGTGCTATTGAAACTAATGTGCAGTCTAGCTTATATAAACCAAGGCACCTGAGCGGGACATTTAAACTTGAAAATGAGCCCCAGCTGAGAGATGCAGAAGCAGTAGAAGAGACAGAAGCTGTCAGGAGAGAGGCCGCCGAAGCAGAAGGAAGAATGCCAGCAGAAGCCGATGCTGGAAGAGAAGGCATGCGGTTTTGCAAAGTGCACGCAGCAGGAAGCAGAGTCGTGGACGGCAGCAGGAGAGAAGCCCAGCCATGTGGGAGACATACTCCCAAGCCGACATGAGCTATTCAGGTGTGCGGCAGGACGCATAGACTCAACAGATCCTGTGGAGCTCCAGAGAAAAGCCGTGCAGACAGCTGAAGCTACGCGGGAGCTGTCAACGGTATGGTCAGAGCACGGAAAGCCTGCTACAGCAGCCAGAAGCAAAGCAGAGATGCCGAAGGAGACCAGTGAGTTGGCCTGACATAAAAGGTAACCGGGGGCACTCTAAGAACATATTGCAGTAGCAGATAACCTTTAATACCAAACCAGTAGAGTAAAGAGGCAACTTGGGTACAGTTCTCCTTTTCTGAGGTATCAACTTGGGGAACACTGTAACCCACGTTGCCAACAGCCACAAGGCTATTCGGAAGCAGTAAAGAGGCCACAAGGTCTCAATTCTCCTTTTCTGAGATATCAACTTGGGGAAACCTGTAACCCACATTGCCAGCAGTCAAGAGACTATAAAGAAAGGCAGCCATTCTCCAACTCTATTCACAAGGAATACTGGTGTGGAGAACCCTGGAGCAAACATTGACACTTATTGTAGTTGTAGGAGGGTTTCTTCCCGGCAGGCGAGTACACCAGGAAAGGGATCAGCTGTAGTTAGTCCTGGCAGGCGAGTATACCAGGAAAGAAACAGTCGTTTTGAAGATGTGTTTATGGCAGAAAGGTATTGTGTAAAGAAACTGTTATCTTTATCATCTTGACAAATTGTTGTGTAACAAAAGACATTTGATGTACTGTTCTAACAAAGGTATCCCATTGGAAGAATATTGTGGTATCTGCTTTACAAACTGAGAAGAGCACTTTGTGGAGGAAGCAGTTGCTTGGATTCTGGACAAGTGTTTTATGAAAGAGAAATTTACTTTGCCAAGTGGAAGAAAATATTGTATGGAAAAGATATTTTTTGTTGAACTGAATAGAACTTTGTTGAATCAAACTCTTTCCAAAGGACTTCTTGAATTGATATAGGGGAAATGAACCAAACCCTGGTCACAAGGAATACTTTGGGGAAATCATACATTTCAGCTTTTGCACTATTTTGTAGAACTGAAATCAGATCTATTTAACTTGTACACTTTGGTAATATATATTAGTGTGAAGGCCAGATGCATATGGGACACTAGGTCATATTTCTTTAGTTTTAGTTTGCTAGGTAGGAACCTTCTCATTAGGATGGGGAAAAATAGTCATTTATCTCACCCCTCTTCAATTTAATTAAAAATGCATACATTGAGAAAGCTACAACTTTGTGTCCGTCTCAAATTTCTAACTCCTCACAGACGCCACAGAAGATCATGCAGCTGAGTGAGATGAAATGGGTCAGCTGAATTCTCTTACTCCTGTTATTCAGGAACAATTCAATCCAGGTTAACGCTCCCCCCATTATGCTCATTGTGTTTTCCATGTGGTGGATTAGGATGCTATGATGTCAAAGGCAGCATATACATCTAATAAGATCAGGGCAGCTGGTCTACCCAGATCAAGGCAGCTGGTCTACCCCTATCACGCACGTGGAACACATTTTCCCAAACCAGTTAAGTTGCAGTCTCAGTACTCCAGTCAAATCACAAGCCAGATTGGCTGTCAGCAAGTAGGATTTCTCTGTTAAGATAATTGTAGAGTAGAACCCTGAATTCTCCTCCCAGCATTTTACTTATAAGAGGAGGTTATAGACTGGGATATAATTGTCTGGATTCATAGAGTCCAAATTAATCATTTTTCAAAAGGGGTGTGTTATGCTTGAGCTAAAACATGGCGCTGATGCGCAGTGCATCCTGGGAGCGCTCGGAGCCATGATGGACATTTACTTCATGTCGCAGTGAAAAGCTGCACTCATTTTGCTGAGAGCTAGATTCACGATGCTGAAGAAAACATCTTTTAGAAAACATGCTTTCTAAACCTGGTATGCAGTCAAGGACATTTCTGCTGGGAAAGCTAACTTTGTTATGTCTTGTTATGAGCTATGGGACTGTTTTTTGTGGTGCTTGTTTTTAGAGGAGGGAGGCACTTTGCTCCTTGAGGGTACTGTCGGTTGACCCAGCTGGCAACCAACGGCTGCTCATCAATGCGCAAGTGCATTGCCAGAAGGTTCGAGAAATCGCCACCCCTTTTTGAAGTGTGCATATATGCGGAACCCCTGAGCGGTCAGGTGAGACTTCAGCCGGAGGAGGACGCTTTCGTCCGGCATACCTGTGGGCTGTTGTGCTCTCGGCCTGGCTGTTATCAGGGTCTTCCAGCCGCTTCTGGCGAGATGAGGAATCCAGTTACGCTCACGGTGATGTATTTCCTTTTGAATTCTTTGCTGTTTCTGTGATTTATTTCTATGTTTCTTCTGTGATTTATTTCTATGTTATCACTGGTTGCTTCTAAGCTTTGAATAAATAGCCATATAAGTGCTCATTATTTTCTAAGAGTGTGTGGTTGCAAGTTATTGCGTCTTACTGCGTTCAAAGTATTGGCTCCGTAATTGCATTGGTGATTTATGATTTTCTGTGCACTCTGGAAGAGCAATACAGGGTGTTAGCAAAGCTTCCCTCAGTTGGCTTGGGAATTTGCCTCTCTGCAATGAAGCAACAGGTTTGAGTCTAATTAGACACACCTGCTCAACAGCCTCCCTGATGATTATTTGAGATAAGAAAGCGCTAGGAGGAGAACAACTACAGACCACAGAACTGCAGCTGAGGGATTTAACCCTGTTATTACTGAGTACCTGATTTGCAGCAAGGGATCTAACCCTGTTATTACTCAGTACCTGATTTGCAGCAGAAGGGATCTAACCCTGTGAATATTTGTCCATTTTGGGATTTGACCCAGCTACTTATTATATTTTTTGCAACAGGTTCAATTGACCAGGACCGGGAGTGCGCGCCTCACCCACCTTCTTTTTTGTACGGCAACTTTGCACCAGACCTGCAGATGAACTGGCCTGTTTTAAATCTCAGTTACCAGTTTACTAGTATCCACTACAGAGTGTAATGTGCTTTCTGACTTTGAGAACATTCAGACATGTAATTGCTCATTTTACTATAGCTGGTAAAAAAGCTATAGCCAGTAAGATAGCTCAGTGGGTTGAGTGCTCGCTGATGCAATGTGTGTGTGATCTGCAGGTTTGAATCCTGGCAGGGCCAACTCAACCTTTCATCCTTCTGAGGTCGATAAATGAGTACCAACACAGGTTGGGTTTTATTGTATGTATATTTGTTCTATATAAAGCGGTTAAGCATAAGTGTGATACGATACTTGGATGTCTGCTTGTATTCACAGTATTTGATAATATGGGCCTATACACGCTGATATTAATGATACATATGATGATCCATTCTTGTATGAAATGTATATCACATTACAGTGATATTTTTAAGGGATATTGTAACCATATCTTTCGTAGTGTACTTGGGAACAATGCTATGTGATGCCACTTCCTGTTGTGTCAAGGGGTGAAAGATCATGTTCCATTGCTTCCCATGATGTCACTTCATGGTGGGGTCAAATTACATTACTTCCTGTGATGACATCAAGGGTCATGTGATGTCACTTCCGCTACGCCTGGCCTTTTGGTGAAATGATGTCCATGTAGTTAACCCTGGGGCATCGTCTTGAAAATGTCCCATTTTCAGCCTCAATGGTAACTCAGGTTAGGTTTAGAGAGAAATAGCCAATAGTTTTAGGAGCTATTTCACATTTCAAAACTCAATAGATTTGATATGTCGTCTGGGAAGCTCCTTCCACTTTTTTAATCAAAAGATAGAATAATTGGAGAATGGTCAGATGAAGTAATTTGGCCAGTGTGGGATTCTTTAACCTTAAACAGGATAGGGGTGCTAGTGAAAAAAGAATCAATGTGTGAGTAAGATTGATAAACACTCGAGATAAATGTGTAATCACTGTCTTGAGGATCCACTTCCCTCCAAAGGTCAAGCAATACATTTTCACTGAATTTCTTTTGAGCCTTTTGGGGTTTGTAATAAAGAATGAGCAAAGGTGATACCATCTGTCGATAACAATAAGGTCTACAAGAAATGCCCTTTCTGCAAAGCTTGCAAGTGTATGAAGTGTACCAAACAAAAATGGCTCTTGGTCTGTGTTAAGTGCATATATATTTAGGTCATTGATATATGCAATTCTCCCTACAATCCCTTAATCATGATATACCCCCTCTGTTTGTCAGAGTGCTGGTCATGGACTACAAAGGGGAGCTATGAGACCTCATGATGTAGTAGCGAAAGAGCATGATGGGTCTGTGGGTATAACTTATGGCTGTATTTTATTTGATCCTTTCTGAGGAGATGGGATCTTGGTGTTCTGATAACAAATATAGCCATGTTTTCATTTGCTTGGTGGAAGAGCTAAGGCCACCACTGTAGGAAAATGTACATTTTAGTCATGAGAACAAATCAACAAAACTTACATTTCACTCTCATTTCCACTTGTTCCTTTCCCCATATCATGGATTTCTGCCTCCCATCCATCCCATGTCATCCCTCCCCAGCTCTGCTCCAGTGGCAATTGCTAAGTATGTTTACATTGTTAGTGTATACGTACCATCATGGCCGTCCTACTCCCAGGCTGTGCCTCATCTAAAGCACGATTCTTGTTTTGCTGTGAGATTTCAGAGCTCTCCCTGTAGTCCCGGCTTTTGGAAAGCTGGATTTCCCGAACCATCGGACTCTTTGCCGGTACAGGTGGTCGGGCATTTGAAGCTGGGACTACATTGGGGCCCATCTCAGATCGGCATAGCTTCACAGGTTTCTTGGCAGGCGCCAACGTTTCTGGGGTCACCGCCTGCATCATCCTTGTTTTGTCTGCCAGTCCTCGCTTTGGTTCAGTGGATGAGGACGAGCAGGTGTTGGCGCGGGTCCTCGGGGTAGGTTTTGGTGGAGACAGCTGCTTGTTGAAGGACCTGCTATTGTCTGCATCTTGAGATTTGCTGGTGGAAAGAGCAGGAGCAGCCACCATCCCAGGAAGCATGGGAAGTTCTTTTCTGTGCACATTTGGGGAGTCCAGCTCTATTTTGGAGCTTGTTGGGTTGCACTTGGAGCTCATGGAGTCGTAGAGTGGGTTGTCAAACATTTCAGGTTGCTTGTGTGCCTCCAGGTCTGCGGCTTTCCACCCACTGTCTGCCACACTGGGATGAGACAAATAGAGAGAGATGTTTTCAACAAAACACAAAATCTTATGCCGTCAGATTCTGCCCCTTCCTCTAGCTAAGTCTCCCAGGAGTCCACCTCCAATATCTTATCTGTTTGCAGCCTAAGTGAAACAACCATACCCCGGTATCTGATCTCCTCACGCATAGCCCACCATCCATCAATTCTTTCCCCTCATGCCAGGAGCATGCCTATCAAATCTGATGCGTTCTCTTAGCTCACTATTAAATCTGTCTGTCTCCAGTATTTTATCTCTCCTCTCAGCCTATCTGGCACAAGCCTATCTAGAGATAGGCTTCTCTGTGCCAATGTGCCCCTGCCTCAAGGCAGCCTTTAATGTTTCATGTCTTCTCTGTGCCAAAAGCCTGCATGCAGTATCAGATCTCTCCATGGTCCCTATGCCATTATTTTACCCTAAATATCCATAACTTCCTTTTAGACACACTGGCATAAGTCTCCATGCATAACAAATAAGGGAAAGCCTGCACTATTTACAAATAAATTAAGCGTAGAATCTATTTGTCTTTTGTTAGTAAGTGCACACAAATGAATGCATGCCGACGTCTGATATTTTCAGTTTCAAGTTGTTGGTTGATTGTTATAAGTGAAGTTGTTTGTTGTTTGTACTCATTGTTTTAAATGTTCATTTATTTATCAACAGATAAGGACTAAAAACAAACAATACAAAATAATCATAGTCTACATGTTTAATATAATATTGTTTGGTAAGATAGAATCTATGGCACTCATGATAAAAGAAACTTTTACATCCGTCCACAATAACTAACATTTGCGTTCGTCTTTAGAATGTATTGTAGCGGTGTTGTTAAAGTTACCTACAAGGCCCAAGCAAAGGGGGGCTCAGGGTGGCTGCAGAGGAGCAGGCCCGTCTAGCTTCTGGAGAAGCGGAGGAGAAGGCAGAGACACAGATGCTATGGGTTATGAGAGGGTGGCCTGTAGAAGTGTGAGCAATGTAGAGCTAAGAGTGAGACAGGGGAGTTTTGGGTGCAGGCACTGGAGCAGCGGCTAGATTCCTGGGAGCCATCAGGAATGCTGACCAAGCCTGTCAACATTGCCCATGAAGCCTTGATCCTGATTGGCTCTCAGGAACAAGGTGTCAGACTGTGGGACCAATAGGTGTTATTGTTACTCAGTTCAAGGCACTCAATGTATCGACATCTGAAGGATGAAGGACTGATTAGGACCTGCTGTCATGTGAGCCTGTGTCCTGCAGGCTGAACACAGATCTCTAAGGCAAGCCCTTAAATCGCTAAGCTATCTTGCGCCGATAAATGCCATCCAGGAAGTCATCGTCCTCTGGAGAAACTCCAGGGCCTGGGTCATCAGTGGCGTATGTATTCTTTCCTAATCCCTTTATGGAAACAAACATTTTGTACATTATAATGGTATCATAACAACTGTCAGTCCAACTCCCAAACACCTTCACATAATGCTTCCAAAAGTCTGTCCATCTCCAATTTAACCATGTATTTCCTTCAAAGGAAAGATATAACATTTCAATATTAATAAAATATATCCCCATGTTAGTAGACCCACAGCAGAACGAATAGAGATAATTAGCATTATCAGCCCTACAGAGGGGTAAGTAGAGCAGAAAACAGGGGCATTTCCCAGCCACCATAAAAACAGGGTCTCACCTCACGAACTCGCTCAGTGCTTCCATAAATGAATTGGCTGCCATTATGACAATAAACACAAACACCTTCCCTTCATGAGGCTCTTTAAGTCTTTTATACATGCTGAACTGGTGGAGCAGGACCCCACTTAGTCAGCACAATTAGGACCTGCATAAATGTCTTCCGCTTTGTGGGTAAGCCCTTACTGACATCAGAAAATAACAGAATGTGTTGAGATTACAGCCAGATACGCCCTTTCTTCTTCACTTGTCGGAGTAAGCATGCTCTGGCTCTAGGATTGAAATGTACAACCATACACGTTTCTCCATCATTCCTTCCATCCATGGTATTCCTTCCTTAAAGCCTGTATACTTTACACACCATGGAATGTGGTTCTGTTCAAAAGGGCCCTCAATCAAAGTCCCAAAGTCCACATTACCACTCTGAGCAAAATATCCAATTCCCTTAAAATGACTTCCCTGGAATTATCCTTGAGACATCTCACCCTGAGGTCTGCCACAAAAGGATTGCTGCATAACTTTGGAACTGGGCCGTGCCCTCACTGGCGTTCTTCATTTCTGCAACCTCTCGCTTGATATTCCTGATCCTGCGTGTCACATTGTTGAGGGAGGATTTGGTTTTTGCTACTCTGCCTGTCAACTTTATTTCCACAGTGAACATCTCCAATTCCAACTCACCCACCTCAATTTTCTGTGTGCCCCTACTGACTGCAAGAGAGCCCTCTCCCCAGAAGATAGAACCTGCTCTTGCTAGGCCTCATTTTCTTGCAGGGACACCCACCACCTATTCGACCTGGGCTGGAAGAGGTCTGTGTTTGGCCACCTCTCTGGAAATGAAGCGGGAGTAATGTACAGGAAGGAACTAACATCCGTTTGTCGGAGGCCCAACAGTTAGTCTACACTCATGGCTCACCACAAGCAACACTCACGGCTTACAGGCACTTTGATTATATATCTTAGGATGTTTAAGGATGGAGCCAAGCACCAGCTGCCTCCTACATCAATTAATCTCCACCCTACTTATCCACCACCTCACAGTTTCCATGTGCCATAGTCTTCCTCTGCGTATGCTCATCCTGCATCACTCTTCTGGCTCACAGTTCTGCTTGTGCCACACCCTTGGTATTCCCTTGGTATTCCCTGCCACCTTCCCATGGGTCTGGTCATGCCTAGGTCAACCAATGTCTGTGTCTGCTCCCCTTTCTCACTTTCAAGATGGAATGGACACACTGTGTTACCATCAAAAGCTCTGAGTTCTGTGGGCTGCACAGCAGGCTGGAAATCCACTATCCAGCGGCATCTTGGCATCTTGGGAGTGAACCTGCCAAGCTCCGACCCCTTTGTTGAAAGGAGAACTGCTTCTACTATCCCTGAGCTAGGAATTGTGATGAATCATCAGGCCTGCTGAGACCACCCCAGCAGGTTGGATGCCACACTGCAGTGTGAAAGACCGTCGATGCTAATGGCAGTGAAAAGCTGCACTGATAGAGAGGCTTTTCCAAGGAAAAGCAGCCTCTTGATTCCATCTCCAAGAGTACTGAGACATGCTGCACACCTGTGTGGAGGCTTTATCCAGTAAAGGTTATGTCCCGGGGCTTTGTCCCGGGAGGATAACTCAGAGGCAACGTGCTCGCCTTGGAAACAAGATGACACGAAGCAACACAGGTTCGATCCCTGGGTCCGCGCTTAGAAACCTCCGGGTATTAAGCACGTTAGAAATACGCAACTAAGCGACATATTCCTGTAACAGGCCTCGATGCCCTGGGCTGTGTGAGCACTTTAAAAATGCAAATAAATAAGCTGTCATATGAGGTTCTACCCTGCTGTATTTGCATGGTACTTGCACGTATGTCCACCCTGAGGGATAGGACTTTTGCCAGTGGCATTCTTCTGCGATGCCTGCATCACCATTGGTTAGTACTGTTGTTAATGGCATGGTTCCATAAGGTGAGTATACCCTGAGAGATAGCACTGTTCTTAGTGGTACACATATGTTAAGTGCTGCATGGTGAGCGATATCTCTGCTCTAGTTGCACGTATCTGTAAAATATGTGCAAACTAAATGACAGGCCGGATGCCAATGGCATGAATCTAACATGCTTATGAAAGACAATTCTATTGTCATGGTAGTGTTAAAGTGTGCGTAAAATGAAAGATAGCTCTGCTAGATTAGAATGGATCTGACAAGTGTGTGTAACCTGATGGACAACTGCTGCTGTCTAGCACTCACGGTTGCTCCTGACTCCGCTGGCCAGCACCTCCTCGCGGCTGAGCCCCTGGGTTGAATTTTTTGGGGGACACGGGTGAACGTGAGGGTGATACGTTCTCTCCACGCATCATCATAGGCGAGTTCGGCTTGCTGCGCTGATCGTGGCACCAACACGTTGGGGAGTGGGCTGCGGAGGCCTTCTGAAACTGAAGCGGGGCAGGGCAGGTTTGCAAGATGGAGCCTATTCCTGTATAGCTCAGGTTGCTGATGTCTGTTACTGCTAAGTTTCTGAAAAATAAAGCAGTGCATGAAAGATAACACATTGAAGGAAACCTCAGCTTTCTGTTGTGGGGTGCTTACAGGGAGTGGGTTGTTTTCTCAGGGCTAACTGGAGTTTTCACTCTGAGATATGTACAGAGAAGGCAGTGGCGAGTGGTGAATTCTTTAATTGGAGGGGTGTAAATATTTCCCACAAATATACCAAAGCGAGCAGGCGTAGCAAGGGAGTCTGAACTCATCAAGCGGAGTTTGGGGTGCCCCCTAAACCCTTGAGAACATTTTTTAAATAATGTGTTAAAATAGTACGTTACACAGCACACTTTCTGTGAACAAATGGGTAAAAAGCCAGGCAGTTTGTAATTGGTCTTGTAGGGTAATGCCAATCCAAAATTCCAATGTATCCAAGTCATCAGAAGAGCACAGGAGCATTCCCCGAGGCATTTTCATGACGTGTTTGCCCACAATATATGCCAGTATAAAAACATTTCCACCTGGCTGTGCCCATACATTTCCATGCTGGCTGCATTAATATATGCCAGGTTTCCCATATAAGGACATACTCATGTTTGCTATGCGCATAATGCCAATAACAATACTTTAAGAAAACATGTCCATGCTGGCTCTGCCAATATATGGCAGTATCCCCATGTAAGAACATACTTCTGTTGGCTTTGCCTTTAAAAATGTTATCCTGCAATAAGAACACATTTCCAAACTGACTGCACAATGTAGGCCAGTCTAGCCACGCAATACCACTTATCATGCTTACTTTATTTTGGATTCCCAGAATAAAATATGCCAAAGTACAAAATAGCAATAATGGCTGCACAAAAATGCCAGCCTAGCCATGTAGTAGCACATAACATGCTTGCTGTTGTTATAGAGGGACAGTAATTAAATGTCATGCCACTGTAGAAATGTATAAACTGGCTACATGAAAAATGCCAGTATAGTCATGTTATAACACTTATCATGCTTGCTTTATTATAAATGCCCAGTAAATAAATTGTCATGCAGTTTTCCCAAAGTAAGAAATTGTTAGACTGCTGCACCAAAATAGCAGTCCAGCCACATTAAAAACACATATCCTCCTTGCTTTATTATTAACAGCATTTTTACAGGTAATTTATGATAGATGTCCAGTTAAAAATACTGTTGTTGCTGCACCCTCTTCATGCCCCATCCCCCACACCCCTCAAAATTATCGCACCGACCCAGCACAAACCCACATGTACCCACATTCATAAAACATTAACTAGCTTGTTCACACACATCATTCACTCACTCACTCACACGTGCACCCATACATCATACACTCACTCATTCACACACACATTACATAATCATAATGAATAAAAAAAATGCATCTTACCTACAGACCCAGTCAGAACTCGCCCTGCACCGCAGCCTCAACAAAAGTTCTCCGGCTCCCGCACAGTATGAATAGGAGCCCAGAAGCAAAAAGCACTTCCTGGTTCCTGCACATGCATGCCGGAGCCAGAGAACTCTATTGACACTGCCTGATCTGTCTGAATGTGCGAAGAGGAGCAGGAGCTGCCCCTTGCACATTCAAACATGCAGTTTACCAGCATGCATCCACAATGGGCCATGAAGGCTGGGAAAGCAAAATGCCCTGGCCTTGTGTTAGGAGGATTTTCAAAGTCTCTATGTGTGATAGGACTTGGAAAAGCCAAGCTAGAATTAGCAACGTTTCTTACAACCCCAGTCGAACAAATCCACTCACTTAAGCAGTCGTGACCAAGCAACAAGGCGGAAGTAAGGAGGAAGGGGACACTGTTGTATAATACAGTTAACACTTAGCAGAACAGCTAAGTAAAAGACCCACACAGGTAAGTTATAAAATTACAATCATTTTATTATACTACTACACTAGGCACATTTTAGATATTAAACACTTCCTTTGCATCTTGTACTCATGGTGGCCCTGAATCATGCTGTTCCCATCTTCATCTTTTATCCTGGCTTGCAACATTATGTGTAACTACTGACTTCTGCAATTGTATTTGCTCTCTACTCTTGCTTCTCCACTCTTTTTGACTGCTTACTCTCTTTTCTCTCCTCCTTTCCCTTCTCCCTTTTCCTATCTCTTCCCCTTACTTTCTTCTATGCACTTAATCTATCAGAATTGTCCCTGGACCTAATTTGATAGCAACCTCGTCTGTTTCCTCCACCCTCCCATTACTGTTTTTTTCCTCCCCACCACCCCTCCAGCACTATCTGAAATGTCGTCAGGCCTAGTATGATAGTCGCTTGTTTTGTTCCTCCCCTCCCTTTCTGCACCCCACTCCCTCACCTTTTGTTTTCTCCGGCTCTACCAGAAATGTCGTCAGGCCTAGTACGGTAATCACCTGTCTGTTTCCATTTCCTTCCCACTCTCCCCCTCCCTTCCTTATCTATGTCTTAGCTCTTGCACTATCTGAAATGTCGTCAGGCCGAGTACGATAGTTAATTTCACATCCTTTCTGTCCATGGCCTGTAAGAATGTGGTTGTATTTTCCCTTGTTCCCTCCCTTGCCTTGAAGCGCTTTGAAACACATTAGGCGCTATATAAATAAACAATCATATCATATCATTATAAGGTAAGTAAAAATACAACTTTGGCATCAAATACAAGTGAGGTTATTTCACAGTGAAACCCAGCACCATATACTAACTTTAGAAGTCCAGCCCTAGTCTACCCCAAGTCTCTGTAAGTATTTTAGGCACCCCAAAAGGTTCCTGCGGATGGAGGCGAGTAGCTAGGAAGGCACACGTGATTAGCACAGGTACAGTACCAAAGTTCAGTCAGTGCAGGATAATTACAACAATGCAAAGATGAGGATTTAAGGGACTTAAGTCCAGTTCTAATGTGAAGAGGAGCAACCACCACCCCTAGGGTTCTTCAGGAGGACCCCCAGTAGTACTGACCTGGACACCACCACCTTGGATTAGCCATGGATAGTGCTATGGACTTTGCCCCCTATGCAAACCCTATGGTGGAGGTCAAGAGATATAAGGGATCTCAGGCCCCGAAACCCCTAGCAAGTTAGAAATGGTGCCAGGTGACAAATCGCCGGGGGGAACAAGGCTCACCTCTGTCATCACTGTGCAGAGTCGTCTGGTCATGTGTGTGAGTCAATAATCCCCAATTCTCTTTAGAATCCTCTGCAGACCTGAGATTGTAGAGAAAACACACAGCCCCAGTTCCAGAGTGAAGAAGGAACCCTCACAGAGATCTTCACAGATGCACTTCTTGCACTGACCCTGGACAGGGTCAACAGGCACTCAGCAACCCGGTGGTTAAACTTTGGTCACCCTACAGGCATGACTCCTAGTGGAGGGCAGCACAGCAGAGTTCCAGAGTCCCAGCAGAGGCTCGAAGCTGCCCATGATGAGTACCAGCCTTTAGGTGAGCTGTAAGTCCTTGCATCGATGAATGTCTGGTTTCGGGCTTTGCAGAGCAAATGCAACAGTGCATGCTCCAGCAACGGAAAACAGGCGACAAACCTCAAGCTGGATATGTGACTGGGTGGTCCCACTAATCGTATGGAGGAAGGAGCCTCACAGAGGGTTCCCCATTGAATAGAAGGTAGAGGTGGGCAATGCTGTGGTTCTTTGGGTCAGTACTGGTCATTGCAGCAGTCCTCCAGTGTCATTTGTCGTCTTCTTCTTTGGATCTCTTCAGGGCCAGTAGTAAACTTGGTTCCTGGGTCCAGCCTGTCTCCTTATATCCAGAAAAGGGGTTGGGGGCCACCCTAGCTCTCAAATAAGGACACTCTGCAACATTCAAACCTGGAGGTGGCTGTCCAAGTTGGAACAGCTAGCCTTCCAGAATATTCCAGCAACAGTCAAGTCCATGGAGGAATGTGGCTTGGGGCAGACAGACCCCGTCCCCACTTCCTGCTATCTCACACACAAAGGAGAGCCTTTGTAGGCCTTCTGCAAGAAGCCCACCATGGTGCATGAAGAAAGAGAGCCCTCCCTCACCTGGAAAGGAAGAAGAATGGCTAACAAAGAACAGGACATCTTGAACAGGGCTTAAAGGTGTAAGGGGTGCCATATTGAGTATATGGTCCCCTTTAGTGCATTGGGACAGCTGCAGCAGCAGCCTTGGTTGAGGCCTGCCAAGGTGCATGGAGGAAGAGAGCCCTCCAACACCTGGAAAGGAAGAAGGACGGATAACAAACAACAGGCCATTTTGAACAGGGCTTAAAAGTGTAAGTGGCACCATATTGAGTATAGGGCCCCCTTTTGTGCATTATCACGATGCAAGGGATCTCAGAACCCGAAACCCCTTGCAAATTAGGAATAGTGCCTGGCTACAAATCGCTGGGGGAAGCAAGGTTCACCGTTGTTGTCACTGTGTAGTGTTGTGGGTGTGAGTTAATACTCCCTGATACTCTTTAGAATCCTCTGGAAACCGGAGATTGTAGGAAAAACACACAGACTGAGGGAGCACTCAGTGTTTCCACTGGCCTTGCACAGCTCCTTAATGATGGGTGAGGGTCAGCATCCCCTCGCCCATTATGGATGAGCCACCCCTTTGTAGGTCGATCTCAAGGTAAGGTAGTGTCACGACCCGGCCAGGTTGGAAATTGCCTTGGCGATTATCCGAGCGCTATTCGGCAAGTAAAAGTCCCTGAGACTACAACTCCCACAACGCCTGCTATCATAGCCGCGTGAAGTACGCGTGACGTTGCGATGATTTCATTTGTTGGGAACGATATATAACTCCCATCTACCCGGAGATCGAGTGCTCCTAAACTGTTGTTAGTTGCGAGCTCCCGAACCCGTTTCTTGAATCCTTGACTAACCAGCGCCTGAATTAACTTATTGCCTTCGCCTTGTCCGTATCTGCTTCCCGACGCCAGCCTCCCTCGATTGTTCCCCTTGGATATTCTGAACCCGGCTTACTCATTCTCGACCTCCTAATTCTAAATCCTTAAACCTTGGTGACCCGATACCTCGAACATCTCCGTAAGGAAATTAGCGTGAAGTGAACGCTCACTTCCCATTTCAATTTTCCTTTTACTTCTGTTGCTTCGAACTATATTTTGGGACGCTTTGCTGTTTACCTTTTGGATTGCTTTGAACCTTTATTTGGGACGCTTTGCTGTTTACCTTTTGGATTGCTGTGAACTTTTATTTGGGACGCTTTGCTGTTTACCTTTTGGATCGCTTTGAACCTTTATTTGGGACGCTCTGCTGTTTATACTTTGAATTGCCTTGAACCTACTTGGGACGCTCTGCGGTCTTCGCCCTGGTGATCCTAAAATACTGGCAAACTTCCACTCCTCCCTCCCTACAATTCGATACTAGTAGGTTACTGGTATATTATTTCTACGGTGCAGGTAAGAGTGGGGATTGGGGGTGGTGTTGGCTGTTTGTTATCCAACACTACTTGGCTGCATTTTTCTGAACAACTGTTTTCTTTGTTTTGTTCTTTGTCCCTCTAGCTCTGACGATTCTGCTCCGGCCTTTTCGCTCAAGCTCCCAATCTGTCAGGTTTATTTATCCCTGAAGGCTGAGCTCTTGGGAGGGAAGTCTTGGGCGCATCTCCATAAAAGCCCAGGATTACTTGAGCAAAAGGAAATACTGCATACAACCAGAAAACAACCTCTGGGTTGTGACAGATTTAGGAGCCTAACATAACGCCTATTGGTTATGGAAGCCGCATCTGACCCGATGGCAGCTCTCATGCAGGCTTTTTCCGCCTTGCGTACCGATATGGCATCTGCCCATGCGACTTTACATCAACGCATGGATGTATTACAGAGCTTTGTGCAGCCATTACCCCATGATGAGGAATTCGGGGATGGCGCTGCAGCGGCACCTCCTCCTGTATTTCCCCCAACTCCAGCTCCGGTGGTTCTTCCTGGGCCATTTCCTTTGGCCCCACCCGAACGCTTTTTGGGGGATCCCAAGGCATATCGGACTTTCGTGAATCAATGTCGCCTTCACTTTCTTTGTCGTCCTTTGGCGTTTCCAGATGCTACCACTAAGGCGGCCTTCGTTCTCTCCCATTTAGGCGGCACTGCCTCAGCATGGGCTAATCCTTTGTTGGAAGCTAATGATCCGGCTCTTTATGACTTTGATCGGCTAATCCAATCCATGAACAGCGTTTTTGATATGCGATACAAAGCACAAACCACGGATTTAGAATTTTTAGCTATAAATCAAGGCAAGACGGATCTGTTGACCTACCTGGCCCGTTTCAATCAGTTGGCGGCTGAAACCACTTGGCCAGAACAAAAGAAAGCGGCTGTTTTCTACAAAGGTTTGTCGGAGGACCTAAAAGACGCCTTGTCAGTGGTGCCCGCCCTTCCACCTGGTTTTCCTGAGTTACTCGACCTGGTTCTCCAAGTTGATGCTCGGATTCGGCAAAGACGGGGCGAACGTCGGTACCCTGATATTCGTACCTCTTCCCGGTCAGATAGCACTACTACGATTCCTCAAAGCGAGGTTGAACCCATGCAAATTGGGGCCATCAGGGGTCCATTGTCTAAGGCTGAACGTGAGAAACGGGCACTGAATAACCTATGTTTCTATTGTGGCCAGTCAGGACATTATATACGGCTATGTCCTAAAAAACAAACTAAACCGGCGGGAAACGCCAGGACTCGTCCATAAACCGGGCCTTTAGGATGAGTCAAACGTACCCGGGCTCGGATGCGTGTTTTCCGTCTCCACATGTATATCTCACTATGTGCTTCAAGGCCCCTGGTGTCAATTCTTTTTCCAACCCGGTAATGATAGACTCAGGGGCTAGCGGGAATTATATGGATTCCAACCTGGCTAAACATTATGGGCTACCTATAATTTCCAAAATACGACCTGAAGACATACATGCTGTTGACGGTTCCCGTTTGGTATCCGGACAAGTCACGGAACAAACCACTGCACTACAAATGTCCACATTACAGGGTCATTCGGAATACATCACCTTTGACCTCATTACGGCCCCCCAGTTTGGTATGATTCTGGGTCTATCCTGGTTGCAAACCCATAACCCTGTAATCAATTGGGTTAAACAAACCGTGCTGTTCTCTTCCTCTTTTTGCAGTCAGAAATGTCTAGGGACTCAAGAGGCAGCAGTCTTCTCCCCTTGCCTGGCCCTGGTGGCAAGTGTACCTTCCATCAGTGCTGTATCCTCTATCCCAGTCCCTGTACTTCCAGAGGAATACCGAGAGTACTCGGATGTCTTCGACAAAGGCTTATCAGAAAAACTGCCTCCACACCGAGACTATGACTGCCCCATTGACCTTATACCTGGGGCGGTCATCCCACATGGTCGTATCTACTCCCTTGCTCAAAAGGAAGAAGAACACTTGCGACATTACATAGACAAAGCATTACGCTTGGGACACATACGTCCATCCCGTTCACCAGCGGCCTCCCCGATATTCTTCGTACAAAAAAAGAAGGAGATTTACGTCCATGTGTCGATTATCGTTCCCTTAATAACGTCACAATCAAGAACCAATATCCTCTACCGCTCATTTCGGAGCTTCTTGATAAAATGACCTCCTCTACCATCTTCACCAAGTTGGACTTACGGGGAGCATACAATTTGGTGAGGATGCGTGAGGGGGATGAATGGAAAACAGCATTCAAAACTAAATTCGGGCTTTACGAATACTGTGTAATGCCCTTCGGGCTTTGCAACGCCCCAGCAACGTTCCAACACTTTGTCAACGACATTTTCAGGGACCTGTTGGACTGTTACGTCGTAATATATTTGGACGACATCCTGATATATTCAGATACCTTGTCCCAACACATACACCATGTACGCTCTGTTCTCCTCCGTCTGAGAGAACACTCCCTCTTTGCAAAACTGGAGAAGTGTGTGTTTCATGCATCGTCTGTGGAGTTTTTGAGTTTTCAAATATCACAAAAGGGAGTGCTTATGTGCACCTCCAAGGTCCGGGCAGTACTGGATTGGCCTGTCCCAACTTCAGTAAAAGCCCTTCAATCATTCTTGGGCTTTTCCAACTTTTACAGACGTTTCATCGCCTCCTTTTCTGAAATAGTTGCGCCACTAACTCGGTTGACCAGCCCGAACGTCCATTTCAATTGGGATGAACAGGCGCACTCTGCATTTCAGAAATTGAAGGAAGCCTTTACCACAGCTCCAGTCCTGCAGCACCCTGATCCGACCCTTCCATTTATCGTGGAAGCCGATGCCTCTGCAATTGCTGTGGGGGCTATCCTGTCGCAAATTTGTCCAGCCACCCACCGACTACATCCTGTGGCTTTCCATTCTCGGAAACTTACGCCAGCCGAACGTAATTATACGATCATGGAAAGAGAACTACTGGCGATTAAGGTAGCGTTTAATGAGTGGAGACATCATCTCTTAGGTGCTAAACATCCCATTACTGTATATACGGATCATCGGAATCTCCAGGCATTATCCCATATAAAATGCACCAATGCTAGGCAAATACGGTGGCATTTATTTTTTACCATGTTTAATTTCACAGTGACATATCGCCCCGGTCCACTACATGGAAAGGCGGATGCATTGTCGCGTATCGGTACAGATATGGTAACTACGAAACAGTCAACCCCTGTATTATCCTCAGGGACTGTGGTGTGTATTTGTTCGGTTTCTCCGTCCATCTTAGATGGATTAAGGACGTGGGCTAAGGATCATGCTCCTATCCTTAAGGAGCTGGGCGCTGAACTCATCACCGGTCTTCCATATGTTAATGGTTTGCTATACTTACCTGATAACCGTATTCGACGAAAAGCTCTTGAATGGTCCCATGATCTCCCGTTGGCAGCTCACCCTGGTCGGGCTAAAACTTATGATCTTCTCCACCGATGGTGCTGGTGGCCTGGTATGAAGAACGACACCGAACAATATGTCTCCAAGTGTGCAGTATGTACACAGTGCAAGAGGCAACCGGGCAAGCCCGTCGGTCTTCTAATGAGTATGCCGTTACCCCCATATCCATGGCATACGGTTACCCTTGATTTCGTGGTGGAGCTCCCTTGTATCGGGGGTATGTCCACCATTCTTGTGGTTGTCGATGTCTTTACCAAAATGGCACGATTTATACCGTGCTCGGGTATACCTACTGCCTCTATGTTAGCGACTCTGTTTTTTGACCATGTGGTACGATTTTTTGGGCTTCCTACGGTTCTAATTTCTGATCGGGGGTCTCAATTCACCTCACGCTTCTGGCGCTCCCTTACTTCATCTTTGGGTATCGATGCCCGCTTGTCTTCGGCCTACCATCCTCAAACGGATGGTCAGACTGAACGTACCAATGGTACTATGGAACAGTTTCTTCGCTGTCTGTGTCTGCAGCATCAGTCCAACTGGTTCTCGCTACTAGGTGCTGCAGAATTTGCCTATAACAATTCTATGCATTCCTCAATTGGTTGCTCTCCGTTTTATGCTTTATATGGTCTGCACCCAAGGACTCTCCCACCTGTCTTGCCCTCCTTAAAGCAGTTTCCCGCCGCTAATGCTGTAAAAGACTCCTTGCTTGCCATCCGTAAATCGGTGTTGTCCCATCTGCAAACGGCGCAACGTCGTACCAAAATGCAAGCTGACAAACGGCGCACACCCGCCCCTTCGTATTCTTGTGGGGAACGTGTATGGCTCTCTACAAAACATCTGGCCATTAAAGGAAAAAGGAAACTATTGCCATGTTACCTAGGTCCTTATAGGATTCTACGGTGTCTTAACCCTGTCACCGTTTGCCTAGGGATTCCATCTCATTGGCGGGTACACCCGGTATTCCATGTTTCCTTGCTTCGCCCTTTTGTGCCTGGCACGAGATTACCTACTGCCCCCACCCCAGTTAACGTCCATGGTGAAGACGAGTATGAGGTGCGTGCAATCTTGGACACTCGCCTATGTCGTGGGATTCGCTCCTACCTGATCGACTGGAAAGGGTATGGTCCAGAGGACAGGTCCTGGGAACCGGCCTCTAATCTAAACGCTCCCCGTTTACTACGTGCCTTTTGGTCACACCGCTTGCGTAGTCTCAGGAGAAAGCGTTCTTTGTGGGGGGGTACTGTCACGACCCGGCCAGGTTGGAAATTGCCTTGGCGATTATCCGAGCGCTATTCGGCAAGTAAAAGTCCCTGAGACTACAACTCCCACAACGCCTGCTATCATAGCCGCGTGAAGTACGCGTGACGTTGCGATGATTTCATTTGTTGGGAACGATATATAACTCCCATCTACCCGGAGATCGAGTGCTCCTAAACTGTTGTTAGTTGCGAGCTCCCGGACCCGTTTCTTGAATCCTTGACTAACCAGCGCCTGAATTAACTTATTGCCTTCGCCTTGTCCGTACCTGCTTCCCGACGCCAGCCTCCCTCGATTGTTCCCCTTGGATATTCTGAACCCGGCTTACTCATTCTCGACCTCCTAATTCTAAATCCTTAAACCTTGGTGACCCGATACCTCGAACATCTCCGTAAGGAAATTAGCGTGAAGTGAACGCTCACTTCCCATTTCAATTTTCCTTTTACTTCTGTTGCTTCGAACTATATTTTGGGACGCTTTGCTGTTTACCTTTTGGATTGCTTTGAACCTTTATTTAGGACGCTTTGCTGTTTACCTTTTGGATTGCTGTGAACTTTTATTTGGGACGCTTTGCTGTTTACCTTTTGGATCGCTTTGAACCTTTATTTGGGACGCTCTGCTGTTTATACTTTGGATTGCCTTGAACCTACTTGGGACGCTCTGCGGTCTTCGCCCTGGTGATCCTAAGATACTGGCAAACTTCCACTCCTCCCTCCCTACAATTCGATACTAGTAGGTTACTGGTATATTATTTCTACGGTGCAGGTAAGAGTGGGGATTGGGGGTGGTGTTGGCTGTTTGTTATCCAACACTACTTGGCTGCATTTTTCTGAACAACTGTTTTCTTTGTTTTGTTCTTTGTCCCTCTAGCTCTGACGATTCTGCTCCGGCCTTTTCGCTCAAGCTCCCAATCTGTCAGGTTTATTTATCCCTGAAGGCTGAGCTCTTGGGAGGGAAGTCTTGGGCGCATCTCCATAAAAGCCCAGGATTACTTGAGCAAAAGGAAATACTGCATACAACCAGAAAACAACCTCTGGGTTGTGACAGGTAGGCTGAGCATATATGAAAAAACAACTCTTCAAAAATGGAAGTTATATTTCTCAAGGATTCCAATGCCACCCCTCCCCTATCTCCTTCCCGTCTGACCTTCTTGCTCACTCACCCAAGGCTCGCACTCTTGGGGTTCTCTTTGATAGCAACCTACGACTGCAATACTTCACCACTACTACTGACTCTTCTGTCCGTATTATCCTCCCTAAAATTCAGAAAATTCATAATTTTGTTATTAACCACCCTACAAAAACTCCATTCTCCACTCTCATGCTTACCAAACTGGACTACTGCAAAAGCCAACTCATTGGCTGGCCTATCTACTTCTTCCTCCCTCTAGACAAAGTACTCAACTTTCCTACTCGCAGTCTCTGTATAACCTTCCAGGATCTTCCGCGACAACATGATGGTTGGCTCTCCATGCAAAACAGCTCTCTTTTCAAGTTCCTCCTCCTAGTTTATAAAACTAACAATGTTCTTGCTCCTCAGTACCTGTCTGATTTTATTGCAGTTTACTCACAATCTTGTTCCCTCTAGTCCACCTCTGCACTCAACCTCACTCACTGTGTCTCCTCTTGCCTTCGCTCCACTGGAACCCAATGCCCATAACAATCAAAGCCATCCCAACTGTGGACCTCTTCAAATCTTAACTTTAACTTATCTGCAAAAGATTTTATTTATTATTTTATTTACTGAGCATCTGTAGGCACCTATACAACAAAATGGTGTTTCCAGGTGCCACAAGGCAAAGAGGGGAGCGAAAGGGGAGTAAATAACAATGGCAAAAATAGTAAATAAACAATTGTGGTCCTACTAGAACTTGTGACATTCTGATGTGAAAGTTCAGTGAAGAGAAGTGCAGGAGATATGGAATGGGGTAGCAGGGTATAGGCAAGTGCTGGTGGGAGCTATAAGGGAGGCATGATATTACAAGTACGACACTGAAACAAAAAGTACAGTTTGTAAAACCTTTATTCAGTTTTCGGGGTTTGGAAAAATTCCTACTTTGTCCTGTAGCTAGGACGGGAGTAGTCTCTACCATCAAATAATAAATAAAACAGGCCTAGCTGAGTCTGTCAAATTGAAATGACCTTCATTAACAAAACCTAATGCCTGCCCTATCTCTTGTACAAAAAGTGTGTAAAGGAGAATATGTATGCAAAGGATAATCGGTGTTAGAATAGAAAGAATAAATGTGGCTGAGTCAGCTCTCCTCCCCACGTTAGACAGCACGGAGTAAGGCGCTCCCCGTAGACAGGATGACACACTATGGCTCAGATTTCAAGACAAAGGCAGTTCGAAAGATGGATCGAGGCGCGCCTGGCCTTCCACGTTAAAGTTTCTCTATCCAGCTTTCAAAACACAGTTCAACAAAATGTTCACACCTGTCTCCCTTAGTCGGGCTTGGACATTTCAAAGCAAAAAGTTCCCATATGTCTCCCTCATTCGGGCTTGGAGCTTTCAAACACAACACTTGCAGGGATTCCCTTCCACAAGCTTAATTCACATCCTTTAGGGGTTCTCTTCCCCTAACCTATCACACTTGCGGTCTCCCTGAGTCGGGCTCGGACGTGTTCCTGATGTGGAAGACTTTCGAATGTGCGTGGCTTTTACTATAGACCTCTTCAGGACCACTTTGACTTTCCTTTCAGCTCACATTCTTGTGTTATTTGACCCAGTATCTCTTGGTCTGGGTAGTTCGATGTCATAAGCACAAAAGTTCAACGTTCACCTTTTTACTCCTCCCCTTTTCCCAGGGTTAATTTTTATCACTTTGCTTTTTATAGTTCATTCACTTTATCGCTTCATTCCAAATAGATTTCACCTTTCACTGAGACTTTCGAGAGGGCTACTTCCTTTCGCCGGACCACTCGGCTACCAAGTATCGCTGGTTTCACAGCTATTAGTAATTCAAAGTTCATCACAGGTCTGCCTTCCTTTATGTCTCATCCATATGTGTTCAGCCTTCACTTGTGTGATATACTGTTGCAACTTCAATCTTTCCTTAACAGACACCGGTCTTTCATGTGGCTTGCCAGCTCACTGGTTGTGTGTATTTCTTTCTTGTCTATGCAGTTTTTAATTCATGAGTCAAGGTTAATATCACATTTTTGGCCTTGCCTCCCCAACTCTGCCGTTCACCCAGGAGGGTCGCTGGCGTCCTTGAAACACAATGCAGTCTTCTTGTCTGGGATATGACATTCTCCATTTGTCTTTCACAGCCTTTTGGAGGCAATGACCTCCTGCAGAGAACTCCTGGGGTTCTCTACCCTTTGCTCTCATCCCTGAGTCCATTGCTCTGCTACAGTAGGTTCTCCTTCGCCCCGGAAGATCTGCTCTTGCGCGTGTTCTGCCTTGCTCAGAATGTGTATCTATGTTCCGCCTTTTATCCGTGTGAGGAGAGCTAATTGGTATCAGACAAATGCACTTCAAGTCAAGTGCCTGACTTTGCCTGACCCGATTAGTAGGACATGTCCAATTAAAAATGTAAGGGTTAGCCTCTTTACTCTCAGTCGCCCTCTTCCTCGGCCCAGTGTTTGTGTCACGAATCAAGGTTAATACCACAGGCTTGGCCTCACCTCCCCAACTCTGCCGTTCACATGGTCGCTGGCATCCTTGAAACACAATGCAGTCTTCTTGTGTGAGATCTGGCCTTCTCCATGTGTCATTTGTGGGCTTTTGGAGGCAATGACCTCCTGCAGGGAACCCATGGGGTTCTCGAACCGTTACTCTCATCCCTCAGTGTGTCGCTCTGCTCCAGTAGGTTCACCTTTGCGCTGGAAGTTCGGCTCTTGCTCATGTTCCACCTTGCTCAGTGTGTCTCTATGTTCAGCCTTTTATCTGTGTGAAGAGAGCTAATTGGTATCAGACGAATGCACTTCAAGTCAAATGCCTTTGACTTTGCCTGACCTGATTAGCCAGACATGTCCAATGAGATATGTAAATGTTATCCTCTTTACTCTCCGTCGCCCACTTCCTCGGCCCAGTGTTTGTGTAGAAAGGGGGAGGAGAGTTGGGACATTGGAGAATCCTATAAAATAGGATGGGTTATGTGTACGGGAAAAGGGGAAATACCGTGTCTCACCATTGGTCGCCTCACCCCCACTCCCTGAAGACCCCTCACCCAAGTGATCCTCCCGCACTGATCCACCCCCAGGGTCTGGATCCAAAGACGATGGCCATGCCCTGGCCACCTTAGAGAGAGATCCACGGGGACACGTAGGTGAGACATCCTTTGGTTTCTCACAGGGCCCGGGAGAAAAGGGCCTTCTGTCCACTGGCAAAGTGCTAGGGCGGAGGAATCCAGAGGGTGGTATGCATAACTGCCAGGCAATGTGCCTGCAAGGGCAGTGCTGGGGTGGGGAGGCTGCTGGTGTTGACTAGGAAAGGGCCTGGTAACCTGTGAGATTCATTAGGACCAGGCCGCCAGTCTCAGCAGAAGTGGTGTTATTAGCAGGGAAAGGGAAGAGGGAAAGAGGTAGAGACAAGCAAAGTTTTGAGACGTTTCCAGAACTTAAAGATGTCCTGCTCAAATCTGAGAGGGGCAGGGAGGCTGTTCCAGAGAGAGGCACCAGCCAAGGAGAGTGACTGCTTAGCTTACACTGGCCTCTCCCCCATCCTCCTTACCTGATGTCATCACTGCCTCCAGGGTCGCTTAATAATGTTGTCGTGCATATTTAAATAATACTTCTCTTTAGTTTGAATTACTTGCCCCCTTACGTTAATGGTACATATGTAAGTCACCTGTTTTCATGTATGTATTTTCTTCTGTATGTTTTGTTCTGGTCCTGGTATATGACATATATCTATTTTGTCCCACTCAGATAACTTATCTTCTGAGATCAACTTCATCAACTGGAGCTCACATTTCTGCACTAACTGAACCGTTTTTTGGCTATCAGTGGGGCAACCTCCCCAAGGAGAGGTTTGTCAGCTTCCCCAAAAACCTTGGTTAGTTCTGTAATTTCTTGCTCTGGGACTTCTACTTGTTTAGGAAAAAGAGCCATCTCCAACACACCTTTGGCTATTTTGTTTAGAATGCTTATGTGATAGGATTTATTCCCTTGATTATGGAGTAGAATCATCACATCCCCCTGATAATCTGGGTCAACCACCCCTGCTACCACATTTAGTCCATGCCTCCACACCAGGCCGGACTTAGACGCAAGCCGTATGTATCTGCCTTTTGGTGGGGACATAATTAGGCCCATGGAGTTAACTGTATTTTGCCAGCCTCATTCACTAGGTTCTGATTGGTACTTAGGTCAAATCCAGTGGACTCAGGGGTGACTCCTCTAGGGTCAGAGGCTTCATTAGTCAACTAGGTAAATCTAAGGGTCCCCAATTTTCGGCAGTTGGGCAGGAACCCACTCCTGATGCCATTTGTGGTGACAAGGAATGAAGAGACTGACCAAGTGGTGCCATAGAGATTGCTATAGACTTTTATTAAATGAAAAACCAAACCTATCTATCCCTAACTCTAAGGGGATTTCCTGCCTAAACTAAAGAAACTCGGTTGCTTGTCAGGAAGTCTGTGTCAGTCAAAACAAAAAGGCGCTGTCCCAGTCACAAATGCTCCCACTATATCTCTGTTGCTACCACAAAATACCATAAAGTCCAGCTACTGTTTGCAATCCTGGAGAATGACTACATTCTCCTGGATGCAAAGCGCCCAAACGCCTCTTATGTCTCAGCTTGTTCAAAGCAAAGGTTTCCTAGAAGTTCAGGGTTCTCCATAAACCAACAGAAAATTAAATAATCACATAAAGGTCTTGTGGGGCTAGGAGAATGACTCCCTTCTCCTAGCTGGTTCCCCAATGTTATTCACAGTTCTTAATAAGGTTTGTAATTCCCTTATGGAGGTTTTCACAATCTCAGGGTTTGCACATCTCTGGCTCCAACCCCACTGGGACTATGAAGCAGTTCCTGGAGACACTCTTGACTTTCCAGTATCACCCTTTTGTGGAATTGGCCTGGGAACTGCATCACAAAATGGTTTACGTTTTCTCTATTTCTTTATGTTTTACAATCTTGTAACTTCCCAGCCCCCTCCTGGACTTGTACTTGTTCCTGTTACCTTCTCCCAGGGAACTCGTCACTGGTTTCACCAGGGGTTGTAAGTTTGTTCTTAGTATTTTAACTTCTTCCTTTAGAAGGCCTCTGTGTCTCACCTCTCTCCACCTCAAGTTGCTGTGGACCACCTCGGCGTAGCTGTCAGACCCCTCAGTCCTGCCATGACAGTTTACGCCTCCTCCACGGGATCTCACCTTCAGCTGATAGGCACCTACGTGGTTCAGTTGTAGGCTATGGTAGGCGGTCTTAGCACTGTTGTTGGACCACCCTGTCCGCCCACTACAGGCCGTCCTCTTAGTCCTCTTATCAGAATTGTTTACTGAGAGGAGTACTTTCCTGGTCTCCTCTCGTTACATGTATTGATCTTTATTATTCATAACTTCCACATCACGCATGTGCAATGGGCAGTGTCTCCCTTCCGAGCCTCAACCAGATGAGCACGCCGCTAGCCTCTACTAGGCAAGGTGCTATTACACAGTGCCGCTCGGAATAACTGGGCCACGTAACTTCACGGATGCTTGTCAACTAAACCAACATGGCCTCGCACTTCTTCCATCTGAAGCGACACAAACTAGCACTCATTTGGAAACTGGCACTCTCATTGGCACCCACCGATCCTCAGTCACATGCCTTTTTTTCAGTAACTACTCGGCGGTACAGGACTTCATAGTTCAGTCGCTCTCACACAACATTTCGGCAACACTTCAGGGACTACAGTATTCTCTGCTGTGAAAAGATTTCTCCAGCACTAACAACCTATGCAGCAACATTAACAAGAATACATTTTTGCTTGCAATTAATTCACATCGCTCTCATAACGTTGTGCTCCCACCTGCAGGTTCTGCACACATTTGTTTTTGCTTCATTTATCTGTTCCTTTTTCTTCTTTTCTTGAATTACTTAAGAGTTCTGTAAAGTTTTGTGCCTACTGCTGGGGAACTAAAGTAAAAATGATTATTTCTGAAACAAAACTAGGATAGAAGGCAGTTAAAGAACCTTAAGAACACTCCAAAGTGACTGTGTCTGTCATCGTTTTTTCCCAGACAATCAGCTTCAGTCACTCCTTCCCCACCTTGGATTGGGATTCCTGAGAAAACATTAGTCAAAATTAGTCAAGGATAAATAAGTTTCCACACTAATACTTTGTCTGGGTAAAGCACCTCCCTATGCTATGTACTGGCCAGGGTGATTCCGAGCACAGCATCCACCATTTGGATGGTTGTAGTCTCAGTGCTGCATTTGGGATGGAAACCAGACTGGTAACTGCAGGGGAGGTCAAGGTGGTCCATTTTGGCAAGTAGTTGGGTTGCAGAGTGCAGACGCTTTGACTTTGGTGTGACTAGACTTTAGAAGTGCATGTTTGTCCACAAGTTCTTTGGTGGTAAAATGTATCCAGAAACACTGAGGCCTTCCCTGTGGTGTCAGGATCGCTGGGTAGTGTTCAATAACAGAGCATTTGGCCTGACCTTTGTGGGGCAACCTTGTGTGTTCTATGAGAAGAGGGATTGCGTTGTGGTCGGTCCAGTCGATGTGAACAGGGTTTGAGTATGAGAGGATCAGACAGGAGGTGAAGACTAGGTTGAGTGTGTATCCTTTGACATGCGTGAGGGAGAGTATGATTTTTTAAAGGTCCATGGAATCGCTCACACAGAATAGGGAGTCACGTAGGTGTCTTGCTGGTTGGGACTCGTGATGTGGACATCTCTGAGGAGGATATCATTAGAGTAGGAAACAGTTGCAGAGGAGAGAATGTTACAAAGCTCATCAATGAAGTTACCACTCCCTTGAGTTGGCCTGTAAATGTGGTGGAATGTAACTGAGTCATTGAGGAGCTGTGTGTGGGGGTTGGGATTATCATGAAGGGCCAGTCTTATGGATGACTAAAACCCCACCTCCAGTTTTTCCTGTGCTGCGGTCAGTATGCTTGATAATGTAGCCGTGGGGTAGGAGGACATCAAAGATGTTGGGGAGGAGGGTGCAAACCATGCTTCAGTAATGAAAAGGGCATCAAGATCGTTGTTGGTTATGAGGTCAGCGATATTGGGGGTGTGAGCGACCGCTGAGAGAGAGTTAACTACACAGGAATCACAAGAGACTTAAGGTAACTAAATACCCAAGCCAGCAAAATACCTCAGCACAGAAGAAGATTTTGCAGCAGGAGAACTTCAGGATCTGCAGCCAAAAATCTGGTCATTGAATTCCTGCATTAAGAAGACAGAAGACAGGACACTGGAAGGACTTTTGCAGCAAAGATCACAGGGAGGCTCTAGGAAAGGATTTCCTCATGGCTTGATGTGGCTCTGTGGATTTGGCGCCTTTTTCAGGAGCACAGAAGAAGACAGAATATCACTGGTCGGATTCTCGTCATTTGCAAGGTCCAGCACTCTGGTGAGGGGACTTCTTGGACTGGAACCATATCTCTGGAGATCCAGCAGGATGCCCACTAAGTTTCAAGATTCGGAATTCGGAAGACCATGCTATGCACAATGGCTTGTGGTCCCAGTGTATTGGGGTATAGCAGCCCTGTAAGGTCGCAGTATGGCAAGAGATGGCTCAAAATGCAGGTCTCCTTGAGTCTAGTGAGGCTCATCAGACTCTGGGCCGGGTCATCATTTTTGGAGTCCCTGTGTCGATTCGAAGGAAGGACTACAGCAGGCTCTGGTTACACAGCAGGCTCTCTGGTCGCTGGAAATGATCTCAGCCGCAAATTCTTCATCTTCCTCTTTGGTTTTGTTTTCAGTGTTTGACTACCTCTTAAGCTTCCATGATCAGAAATGTATGTAGGAAACAAGCCAATCAAACAGCCTTGCAACATTAAAACTTGGGGGGTTGGCAATCCTTTCAGGAGAGCCAGCCTCCCAGTTTGAACTGGAATCTTGCGCTTAGACTGGAAGACAAAGGACTGCAGAGTTTGGGACTCCTCCCTTGCTTCCAGCCTTCACAGACACTCTGGAGCCTGGGCGAGGAGTCCACGGGACTCCCGCCGAAGGTAAAAATCACATAAAGGACTTTCCCACCCTGGATGTCAGGGGAAGGAACAAGAAAGAAAAAGGAACACTAAAATGGCGATAAAACAAGACAATGGCCATTTTGGTAAAATGAACACCCATGGGTGCCTTTACCAGAGCTGTGCAAATAGCCCACGGTAAAGGTGCACCGAGTTAATAAAAAGGTTCACTGCCACCAGCCATTAAAGGTAAGTTTGTCCTTGTAACATAAATGTTACAGTTAAAATGAGAAAGCGATACTCAGTATCTCCCAAGCACTCCACCTAAGGTGGGTGGTGCTGGTCTCACTAAATAAAATATAAAAAAGGGATCCAAACATCCTTTCTACCCTTGGAAACTGTAGTTCCCACAAGGTTAGCCAGGGAAAGTCAAAAGGGGAGCTCCTGGGGCAACCAAGCAACAACAGGCACTTATTGCCAAAAATATCTCAAAGAGGATAACTTTTAAAAGACACTATGGAGAGTGTTAAAAATGTTACCCAGAAAAAGAGTAAAAGATTCTGTGAGTGGGAAAAGGTTCCCACTCACACAGGTATAAGGAAAAATAATCCACCAGTAAAAGCAAAAGGTTCTGGGGTTGAGACACGTGAGGAAGATTTATCATTGCTATGAAAATCTTACCTAAAAGTCAAGGGATGAAAGGTCATGTGACATCACTTTCTGTGGTGTCATTATGTGGTGGGGTCAAATGACATCACTTCCTGTGATGTCATCAGAGGTGAAAGGTTGTGTGCTGCCACTTCTGCAACCCCTGACATTTTGGTGAAATGATGGCCCTGGGAAAGCTTACAACAAACAGCTGGCATCAGCATCTTATGGATTTCCTTCATGCAGCAGGGAGGCAACATAAGAGACTAGACTGTGTCTTCCCTCTGCCAGAATCTTGTCCTGCTAGAGGTGGGCGAGAGCCTGAAGTGAGAGGGAGCCACACATGTCGCAAGAGTGCCACGTGTGTGACCTACCCAAGCAAGGTAACCAAACATTATGCGGGTCTGAGGAGGAGAACCTCCTTGGGCATTCTACAGAAGTTAGGCAAGTGCTGCAAAGGCTTAATAATAATTTGAAGCTTAACAGGTGCAGCTGCTGTTGCGACGTCCTGCCCCGTGTGACACAGAGAAAGGGACTGGCGTTTGGGTGGGCCACACGGAAGAGGTGGCGTACGGGGTGTGTACACGGTGCGCCTACGCAGTAACTTAATAGAAAGTTCGATTTTGTGCTGCTTTGCATCACTCTTCTATAATGATTTGCTATTTATATAGCTCTTTGCCAAAGTACTGAACAGAGAACAATTACCTACAATTATTATCCCCCAACCAAAGTTGGTACTCATTTATCAATCTCTGAAGGATGAAAAGTTGGGCAGCCCGGATTAGTTTTTTAACTAAAAATATTAATCGAAAAATCTCTATAATAAATAAAGGGGGGGGGTGGGTAAGGGTATATAAGAGGTAGTGGGAAAAAAGAACAAAGAACCGAAAGGTTGAGTTGCCCTTGACAGCATCAACCCACTGAGCTATCTCACCGGCCTCCCCTGCTCTGTGGGAAATCCCAAGAAGAGTATGGTGGAAAGGGTACAGGATGTAACATTACCCATGTGTAGATCAAAAGGGCCATCTGATTGAGAGACGGCTTTTGGCAGGGGCAGCTTGAGCAACCACACAGGGCCCTGATTCCGTGGGGGAGGGCTCCTAGAGCTGCTCAAACCTTCTCAATCATTTGTTGATTTTCTTTCAACAGCTGACAACCTGTGTGCTGAACGCCCATGATGGACAACCTTACCTTGTGACACCAAGACGTGGGGGCCCCAAGTAAATGGAATGAAGCTGCAAGTGCAGTCATGTAAACTGTGAACAGGGTTTTGCATGAGTGCTCTTCTTCTCAAATACAGCAGTTTATCACCTCTATTGAAAGATGGAACTTTGTATTGTTCTATTGTCAAATGTTAATTCACAGCATGTGGCCATGCCTGTATTTGGCATCCGACTATGTAGAATAACCGACCCATTTCCAATATTTTAATTCACCTATTTTACTACACTGCCTTTAAAAATATATGAATTCTCTCTTGCACTCATTTCTCCTCCAAAAATGAACCATGCTATTTTGCCCAACATATTTCCATGATGTCTTCTTGTATTTGGTCAGGCTGACTTACGAGCCACATAACTTTCATGAAAAGCTGTACGAATAATAGACTACAACGTTTGGTGGGTGGGGAGATTCCCTGGGGGCGGGTCTCTGGAAGAAAACAAAATAGATGAAAGATATGTTGCATCATGAACGCAGGTTAAACAATCAAAGCTACACCATTTATTTATATTCAACGCATCATAACTATTTGGGCTGAGGCTTGACATTCTGGCAATTCTTTTTGTGTTGCTTTTCTTTGACATTTCATAGTTGTGTCAAATTGTTCTGTACACCAGCGTAGAACTTGGATCTAGGTGAACTGGATTGTCCATATAATTAAAATTGTGTGATCCTGGGCACATCCTATTCTCTCTCTGTGCCTCAGTCCACCTAAGTGTCGAAATTGAGAGTGCATGGAACAGTGGCCTCCCTAGGAGGTGCTACATACAAACTAATAAAGCACTGTCAATGCCACTATTGATGGCTTGGGCATGACATTGTAAAAAAGGATCTCGAAGGAGAGATGGAATGAGTGGCAATGGGGAGTAAGGGAAAGAGGGAAAGAAGGGTGTTTAGGTAAAGAAGTGTGACGAGGAGCAAAAGAAAGTGGGGTGGTGATTAGCAAGAGGAAAGAGCGGAGATTGCATGCCACTGTATGCAGATGTATTGGAAGGGAGATGTAGGCTGCTGCAGTGCAGAGCGATGGACATAAATCACCACTGAAACTCTCTTCAAAGTGGTTCAAGTGATATCCCAAAACATATTTCAGCAACTGGATCCAAAAATGGAATATCCATCAGTGCACTCTGCCTTCAAGTAATAACACCTGAGACAGCAAAGGCTGTTTATAGCAGGATCACATATCCTAAATGGTATCATGCCAGTAGCTCATGCTAGTGAAACGTCCAATTATCATCTAAGAAAGGGTTTCTACTGGTTCCAGTTTTAAGATATGGGTTGTAATAATGGAAATCACCTGATAATATCAAATCACCTCTACACCTTTATTTATAGCAATTCACCATAGGCACAGACACCCACCCGTGAGCAACTAGATCCAGTTGAAACCATTTGTGAAAAGTCCTCTGGACTTTATACCAGGGCAGCCTGCCTCCAGATGAAAAGCATGCCCAGGAGATGCTAATTGCAGCACAGGGCCCTATCTCAGTTGGCTTATTCTGGATCCAGCTGCTGCCATTTACTTTATTTGATAAACAGTAATCTATACCAATGACAGAGTATAAATGGACACCCTTTTTGTGCCAAAACAAAAGAGGTGATGGCTGGAAGGTTTAGAATTAATCTTAACTTCTGGAATTGCTATGGGCAACCCTACAGACCATTGTTCTTCGCTTGCCAAGCCATTACAAAAGGGGAAAGACCATATGTAAATGAGGCTTGGTCCCACCCCAAAAGGGGCAGGCCAGCTGGAACTGCTAGGACACATCCCTTCTGCACAAGACCACAAGCATCCTCAATGTTTCGGCCTGTAGGGCCTCATCACTGAGGAGTAGCTTGGATCTCTATGCACCATCAAAAAAGAACTGTACACTATACGTAGCATTTACACATTGTTCATTAAACACAGAGCAAAGTGTGTTGTGTTTCTGTTTTAATTAAGGTTTCTTCCATGCTGTTTGTAAATTAAGTTGAGTCTTAACTGTTTTTTGTATGACATGCTGCATGAAGATGTAAACTCAGACAAACCATGGTTTGTCATGTTGCTATAAAGTGTTGCTTAGAGATGTGTGGAGATTTCTCTTCCTGCCGGGGCGCCACATATTGGCTCACACAGGGTGCTATCTGGGCAAAGGCCGACCCTGATCAGATTGCCAATGTGTGGGAATGGAGGAGGGACAGCACATGAAGGACCTGCACTGGTGGGTCTAAATTACCTCACCTCACAGACAAAGGTCTCTTAAGAACTCTTGCTTGAGTTCTAGTCCTTCATAAGCAGGTTGCAAAGAACCTCCATGAGATGAAGTAGGTTAGGAGGACTTTGGCTCAACGCCCTTTCTCGGGACCTGATCCTACAGCCACCCAAACCGCTCTCGCTTCCCACCTCACTGAGTCTATGGTCACTCATGCATGTTAGTCTGTTGCTGACCCTCGCAGCTAGTCCTTAAGATAGCTGTCAACCGACATGACCTTCCACCAAATGATTGTTCCTCCTCCCAATCTCCCAGACAATGGATAGGCTTGTGGTGTCTTACTGTCTGACTATCATTGTCCCTAGACCTCCAAAGGACTTCCCACTATCCTCCTTCCTTGAGTTCCACTTTTCCCCTTTTCCAAGTAACGTTCCTTCTTTCTTGCCATTTTTCCACCTCCTTCTGTTCAAATTTTTTATTTTAGCTCTCCCTTCGTTCTCACACTTCACCTCCTCCAACCTCTTCTCTCTATCCTCCGTCTTATTCGTCAACTTTGTTAACCTCTTCCACTCTCTCCCCTGCTGCTTGATATGTACTCTGTCATCCTTTTTCTGCACTCTCCCCTTTTCCTTAATGTTCACTTCCTTCAACCTCTTTTGCTTTCTCACCTTCTCCTTGATATTTGCTACCTCTAACCTCTGCTTTCTCCCATTCTCCTGTTCCTTCACCTCCCCCTTCAACCCTCTCTGCATCTTCCACTCCTTTTGCACCTTCAACTTATTCTGCACCTCCATCTCATCCTGCCCCAACACCTGCATCTCCACCTCTGCTTCTTGCTGCTCTGCTACCCCAAAAATCATCACCCATTATTTCTCTCCCCTGGTTTATTTAAGCACATAGTCCCTCCCCCTGGGCTGGGTTTAACCAAATGAGTGGCACTCGTAAGCGTAATGGTTTCTGCCTGGAACCAGCCAATAAGCGAGCGGGTAACAACTTTAGGTGTATTAGATTGGCTTTGCTGGCTGTGCTGGGCACTGTGGAAGAAGCCTATACCAGACAGGTCCGCCATCTTGGTTTCTGGATTTATGTGTATGGCCGCATCCAAACGCATGTCAGCAATTAGAAGCAGAGCCAACAAGGCTTCGCTCTGCCCTCTGTCCTCTCAACCGCTGGAGCCATACGTGATGTGAGTGTCTTTCAGACTATTACTTCCATGCTGTCATTTTCAGAGTTGGATTAACAATATTGCTGCACGTCCATGTGAAAAGGGCCCATGGATAGAAAACTCTAAGGGTCCCTCTTACAGGGGCCACATGGGACAAAGAGGAAGATCCCCAGCCGGGCCATCCCTGTGCTGTGGGGGACCGGGGTGTTCTCTCATTACTGCCCCCTGACCCCCATCACATAGCGGGGGGTTGGGCACGGCCTCCTGGGTCGCACCTACACTGGCAGCTATGGCACAGAATATTGTGCAGTGTAGAAAAGTGGACCTAAGGATAGTATACACTTGTCGACCAGCCCCAAATTCCACATTAGCAGCAGTTGTGTAACCTAGGGTGGAAGCTGAAGTAAAATTCGGACACGGCCCAAGTAGTGGGGTGACCCTGGGATATCAGCATATTCCCGCGCTTCTGAAGGATGGGCGCTGCCTTCCACAGCTCACCACTATGTGGAACGTCATCCTACTTCTCTGAAAATTCAGAAATGAAGACATAATATGTTTTTAAAGCAATCTGTCTGAAAAACAGGGGTTCTGGCGATGTAAAATCCGGCGATGAAAACTACCACGACCAAAAATAGGTCGGCGAAATCACGTAGAACCGTCTCAAGAAGCTTGAGAAAAACTAAGTGAAGTATCAAGTCAAAGGACTATGTGAATAGTTTCCACAAAAAAGAGAAAAGAAGTTATGACTCAAGAGAAGTTAAGAAAAAATCAACTGTCTATGTAAGCAGTCAGGGGGTAGGGAAAGCTTGGGAATGTTGGTTTATAAAGAAAGATCAGAAAAGTTAGAAAGTCTTTTCCAACCTTCAGTCCCTCTCAGAAACTTGCTCAAGCCTGCCGTGTCCCAGTAAGGACATGGTTAACGCTGGACAAGTACGTTCTGGCATTGCCGCGCCATGAAGACGGCGTCCAATAGGGATGCGTGGGTTCGTGCATGGGAATTAGGGTTTTGCCACGCAAGGGCATTCCTGGTGCAAATACAATAAAGGAGGTTGTATACACTACTGCCGCTGCATTTATTCCCTGACATGCTATAGGCATGACTACACTACAATGGCGACGAGAATGGGATCTTTGTGAAATGATCCTGCTCCATTCACGCTAAAACAAGTTCCCTTCGTCTCAACCACATCACTAGGCCAGCTAAGGTACATGACAACATTCAAGCTGCACAACCCCACAATGGCCTGGTGCCTTCTCTGTCTGAGCCTTTCTCCACAGCTAGACACTTGAAATGTCAGACAATGAGCATGGAGGAGAGGATGCCTCCAACGCAGCTGCCTTTCGTTGTCCTGTACCATTTGACATGACCAACAAATGCTAGGCCAACGCTTGGAGCGGTGGATAAGATGGTTCGAGAACTACCTCCCCGTCTATGATGAAAAAGCATCTGATAAATTTGCCAGAAGGCTACTAATCAATCTAATAGGAGATGAAGTTGAAGAACTCATCCCCACTTTCCCACAAGACAATGTGGACTCCTACACTGGGGTAAAAGAAATGCTGAGTGCACATTTCAGCCCGCTGAGAAATGTCGATCACGAATGTCACACCTGGAACACTAATTGCTAGTTAACGTGTGGGTGCATGGATGTCTTTGTGACCTGTCTTTGCAAACTGGCTGCACACTGTAATTGCCAAAAATTCAGGAACAAAGAGGTAATTCGACTCTAAATCATCAGAGGATGCCTGTCGTCTGCATTCAGAAAGAAACTGCTCAGAGAACCTCTTCCTCTTGCCACCATACTGCTAATGGCCAGAACAGAAGCCAGAGCGGAGACCCAAGTGTCCCAGATCGAAACTGGTAAAAGGACCCACAAAAGAGCAAATATATCAGATTTCACACACACTGAAGAACAGGTACACCAGGAGCATACCACAGAGAAGATATTCATCGATAGGATGATGCTATCGCTGTGGTCTGCTATTCCCACATGACGAAGGTGTGACCGGGACAAAAATGCAGCAACTGCAATAGAGAAAATCACTTAGTTGCTGTTTGCAACTCAACACCTTGCCGATCACATGGAAATAATCTTGCGTTGGCCAGGCACGATTCTAGTGCACAGGAGTCTGCACCAATGAGAAGGGACATGACGTCTGACAAGTGATGGGGAGATCCCCATCACCCCCGCTTCTCAGATGAGGGAATGAAAGTGATTACACATACATGATGACTGATCTGGTGATGCCACCCACAAGTGACGTCGATCTACTCTTAGGAGACCACCGAGCCAAATTCATCATCGACACAGGGGCAACTCTTAGCATCATGTGCATTTGAGAGTTTAGCAAGAAGGTTCGCCCACTGCGATTGGCATCATCGGAACTAAGGGTGTTTCAGTGGGATATGAAGGGTCCGGTGATAAAGCACAGAAAGTTCTCAATGGTACTCCACTACAAAGGAAAACAGGTTTTCGCTGAGATTCACATTCTCTAAGGAGAAGTGCCAGGAAGCAATTTGCTCGGACACTCCACTGCAATTGCAATGAACATTGCAGCTGTAATGTATGCCATGCAACACGCTCCTCCAATGGTGCAGCGATTTCCCTCTCTATTCAAAGGCGTGGGACATCTCAAAGGAGAACCAGTGGTACTTCACATCGACTGATCAGTCACACCTATGGCACAACATCCTCAGAGGATACCTATTCATCTTCAGCCACAAGTCAAAAAGCAAACCAATTGTTTGCTAGCAGATGGCATTATTGAAACGGCAGGAGGCCCCACTCCATGGGTCTCACACATAGTAGCAGTGCCAAATAAAGGCATGAATGATAACATATTAATGTGCATTGACATGAGGCAAGCTAATAAAGCATTTAGAAGAGAGAGACACCTGTGGATGCACCTCAATTACATGATCAGTTTGCTGAATGGGACAAGAGTCTTCTGAAAGCTGACCTAAACATGGGATAGCATCAGATTGAGTTAGATGTGCACTCCAGGTACATCACCACCTTCGCCACGCATACTTGTCTATTTCACTACAAAAGATTAAGCTTTGGAATATCATCAGCGGTGGAGATATTTCAAGAGAGAATTCGAAAGGTGATATGTCACATACAGAACTGTTTCAACTAGAGTGACGATATCATGATCTTTGGTGTCACGATTTAACAACAAAAGCAGGCACTATTGCACGTGTATACTACAGTGATGAATGCTGGACTGACGCTCAATCCTGACAAATGTGTCTACCACAAGTCCCATTTGAAAGTCTTTGGCCATATCTTCTGGCAAAAAGGGATGTGTCCTGATCCCGGCAAAGTCGAGGCCTTCAATGGTTCTGAGAATGTGAGAGATTTCTCCAGATCAATAAGGATATTGTGTCAGCAGAACATATGCCGTATTTTGATCTGTCCATCTGCACAGAATTAACGGTAGATGCTAGCCCTTTGGGTCTGGGAGCGATACTAGCTCAACATCATCCTGGAAGAGAATCTCAGAGGGCAGTAATATCGGATGCCAGCAAAAGCTTTCAGATGCAGAAACACAGTACTCTCAGTCCGAGAAGGAAGGACAGGCTTTTGTGTGGGCTTGCCAGCATTTTCACATGTTCCTGCTTGGAAAACCATTTACAATAATCTCAGATCATCAAGCTCTAGTTACCAAATATGGAAATCCTCAATGCAAGATGCCGCCAAAAATAGAAAGATGGGGTCTGCCGCTGCAAGATTTCAATTTCACCATCATACACAAGCCTGGAAAGGAATACAACCCTGTGGATTACATGTCATGACACCCGCTTCCGGATCTGTCTTCTGATGTCTCCATAGCGGAAGAATACGTCAGCTTGCTCACTCAAGTTGTTCTGACTAGTTCCACAACTGCAGCTCCCATTAAAGAGTGCAACCAACGTGATGATACAATGACGGAAGTGCAAGAATTAATTGCACCCCAGAGATAGAGGTCAGTATTCTCTGAAGGATATCGGGAGATAGGGATCGATGTGATTACTGCGCCGCAATTACCGCAAATGCAAAATTGTTGAACTGCTCAACACATATTTATGTGAAATTAAATGCGGGGGGGAGACCCCCCCAGTCCAACCCACATCCACCCACACCCAATCGATAATTTTGCTTAAATTTGTTTTGAGAGTGCAACATTTTCGCATTAAAATGATTTTGGTGCAGTAATGGACTGATACCAGAGAGAGGTGTCTCCATGGTGAATATGTGAGCATTCAAACACGTGGAGGATGAGCTGTCTGTATCAGCAGAAGGGCTTGTCATAAAAGGCAACAGGTTGTTATTCTCTCAGAACTACGACAGCAGGTCGTGGACTTGGCGCATGAGGGCCATCAAGGAATGGTAGTCACGAAACAACAAATCAGAGACACCATGTGGTTTCCTGGGATTGACGCACTCGTGGAGTGCACAGTCAGAGCATGCCATCTGTGTCAGAGTACGACATGGCAGTGCAATCCAGAACCTCTCAGAATGCTGGAAATATTAGGTGCGGTATGGAGCCAGATTGCCGTCAACTTCTTTTGGTTGTTCAGAGATGGTAAATACTGGCTAGTAGTCACGGACAAATACTCTCGGTTTCCCATTGTACAGATGGTTCCCTCCACAGGAGCCATCACAATTATTCCAGACTTAGACAACATTTTCTCAGTGTGGGTAATTCCTGATGTACTGAAGCCTGGCAATGGACCTCCATTCAGTAGCCTGCAATTCAACCGATTTGCGCAGCACATGGGGATCCACCATAGAAAGATCACTCGGCTATGACCTCAAGCCAACGGCGTGGTTGAGAGAATCATGAGCAGTCTCAAATAGGTGTTAAAACAAAATGAACTATGCTCCATGTTGCTCAATCAGGCGCAGTGCAACATGCTGCGAGACTACAGAAATTCACATCATGGGACCCCAGGGAAATGCCCCTCGGAATTAATGTTTGGTAAAGAACGCAAGCTCAGAGTCGACTTACCGGATGTTCCTGTGCTGTAGTGATGTCATGTGTTGTGTTTAGGGGCGTGTTTGTCTAGGAAAGGGTGTTTCCCGGTGGTGATGTCGTGGGTGAGGTAATATTTTGGGGGCTAGGCATGGTCCAGCAGGGATGGTGACATAACGGGTGTGTCTCTGAAGTTTCCCCTAAGGCCTAACCTAATAGTGACGTTGTGCGTTGTGTTCAGGGGCGTGTTGGTGTAGATAAGAATGTTTCCCGGTGGTGATGTTGTGTATGAGGTAATATTTTGGGTTAGGCGTGGTCTAGCAGGGCTGGTGACATCACGGGCGTGTCCCTGAAGTTTTCCCTAAGGCCTAACCTAACAGTGACATCATGTTTTCTGTTTAGGGGTGTGTAGGCGTAGATAAGGGCGTTTCCCGGTGGTGATGTCGTGCATGAGGTAATTTTTTGTGTTAGGCGTGGTCCAGCAGGAATGGTGACACCACGGGCATGTCCCTGAAGTTTGCCCTAAGGCCTAACCTAACAGTGATGTCATGTTTTGTGTTTAGGGGTGTGTAGGCGTAGATAAGGGCGTTTCCCGGTGGTGATGTCATGTATGAGGCAATATTTTGGGTTAGGCGTGGTCCAGCAGGGATGGTGACATCACGGGCGTGTCCCTGAAGTTTTCCCTAAGGCCTAACCTAACAGTGACATCATGTTTTATGTTTAGGGGTGTGTAGGCGTAGATAAGGGCGTTTCCCGGTGGTGATGTCGTGCATGAGGTAATTTTTTGCGTTAGGCGTGGTCCAGCAGGAATGGTGACATCACGGGCGTGTCCCTGAAGTTTCCCCTAAGGCCTAACCTAACAGTGATGTCATGTTTTGTGTTTAGGGGTGTGTAGGCGTAGATAAGGGCGTTTCCCGGTGGTGATGTAGTGGATGAGGTAATATTTTGGGTTAGGCGTGTTCCAGCAGGGTTGGTGACATCCCGCCGGTGTCAAGGTCCAGGGCTCTGGTGAGATGATGTAGGTATGAAGTTGTGATGTCAGGGGGCAGGCCGGGGGGCGTTGTGGGGGTGATGTAGTTATGGGTCCTCCCATAGGGGCGGAGTAGGGTGTATATATACAGAAGGAGCTCTGGAGAGAGGTAGACAGCGCTCTTGGAGTCTGACTGTACTATTTGCATAACGCTTGCAATACCCCTGAATCATGAAGCGTTAAAGCTACTACTCTAAGAATACAGGAGGGGAAGACGCCAGCAACACCGCTAAAAAGGCTGATAGTCCTAGAAGTCCGACAACAATAATTCCTGTAGCTGATGAGGAATCGCAAACTCCCACTTATAGTGGAATGGCGTATGAGGATGAGTTGAGCCAGGGCCTGTTTTTAATGAATCTGGGTGATATGACACCTCCTGATTCTTACCCTTTTAAAGATGCTGATGGTGTAGAGGCTGGTATAATGGATGCAGACTATACAGAGGCCAATCTGAAGGCTATGGACAAATCTATGAAGACTTTTGAAGAGCCTTTGTATGCGGATCTGGGGGTTTTGGACGAGCTGTTTCCAGAGGTGGCCATAACCCCGGAGTTGGAAACAAGTCCCGATGAAGATAGGCTGTTTATGGAGACAACTGATGCTGTGGAGGCCAGATTGTCTATGGATGAAGCTGTTGCTATGGAGGCGGAAGCAGAGGGACCTGTTCTGTGCAATTTGGTATGTAGGAAAAGGGTGTGTTTGTGTGAACTATGTGTTAAAAAAATATTTATATATATATTGAAGAGTTACATTTCTTTCTTTTTTGAATTGCAGAAAATGGCAGATAAAGTTGACGATGCTGAAAGTCAGCGGTCTTCATTTAATACCGTCAATTTTTACTGTGTGTGCTGTTCAAAAATGATCGAAAGCCCAGCAACACAAGCCCGTAATAAGTGTAAGAAGTGTGTTTGTTTAAAGCGCTTTGAAAGTTCTGATGAAGAAGAAGAAGAGGAAGCTATGACTTTTTTGGAAACCTCAGCTGTTCAGGCTTTTGCGGCCTGTGTAGTGAAAGTATGCTTGAAGCGTGATTATTACCGCGGGTGTTATGGACATAAAAGCGATGACCCGCAACAGGATGCTCATGACTGTTTACTTCCGAATTATCACGCTAGAGCAATACGTCGGATATGTTTTATGTTGAATTCATATAAAGGTTTTCAGTTGCTTAAAGCTGTATATAAAGGCATGGGCATGCGTGTACATGCTAGTGTGGAGAGTGTTTTATCTAAAACATGGATAGAAATATATCATTGCCGCAATCCTGAACAATTGAGATCTTTACAAATGGCTGGTCCTGTGCTTTTTAGAAACAGGGTAGCCCATTTAATGGATAAAGATTTTTGTGACCTATACACTTTTGGGAATCCCCTGAAGCCTTGTGTAGCACGCCGTTTTAAAACTGTTTTAAAGAGAGGAGAAATATCCAGAGTTTGTTTCTTATATGTGTATATTTGTTTCTAGGATAAGATTTCTAAAGGGCCAGCAAGGCATGTGGATCGTAAACTGAAACCTGGCCATGTATGTGTGGAAAAACTGTTATACGCTATGCTGAAAGAGCGGATATCGGAAATTGCCCCAGATACCCTGAAATATCTACAGATACCTACCCCCTGACCAGAGCCGTTTTGGAAAAGTTTGATGTGTATAGGTAACATATGTACCAAAACCTGGCTCCCGGTATTGGATGAATACTGGCATCTGTACAAATATGATATGGGTTCTTTATATTTACACCCTAGAGAGGTATTACATCAGCTGTTGGAGCAATTGTATGAACATTACTTTAGCATTAAAGGATACGTTTTACAGGACCGCGAATTGTATGAACTTTTAAATGCCTCAAGTGTTTTATGTATACAGAGTTATATGCGGGGGGGAACGTTTTTTTTTTGTATAATGCTATTTATAAGGCTGCAGAAAAAATATCAGAAAGTGCCACGTTGTGCCAGACGCTATATGTATAAGAGTTGTAGTAAAATCATCTTTCACCGATTATGCCTTTGTTTATTTTTTTAAGTGTTTCAGCGATGAACATCTCTTATTGAAGCATGCATGAAAGCTATTATGATGAAAGCGGTGTTGGCAGTTATGGGGGTTTTGATGCTCTTTATAAAAAACTACAAGATGACAAGAAACCTATCTCACGAGGAGCTGTTAAGGAATGGTTATCTGGTGAAGAGGCATATAGTCTTCATAAAAATGCTAGAAAACGTTTTAAAAGAAGAAGAACAGTGGTTTCCCAAAGAGACGAACAATGGCAGTGTGATTTAGTAGATATGCAGACCTAAGGGAAGCAGAACGATGGGGCGCAGTACATCCTGACGGTTATTGATATTTTATCAAAATACGCCTTTGCCGAAGTGACGGCCGCTTTCAAACATGTTTTTAGCAAAGGCCGGGTGCCTGTAAAATTACAAACGGATGCCGGCAAGGAGTTTTTAAATAGACCCTTCAAAAATCTTTTAAAACAACATAACGTGTATCATTTTGTAACGTATAACGAAGTTAAGGTGGCTATTGTTGAACGCTTTAATAGAACCTTACAATCTAAGATTTGGAGATTTTTTACAGCAAAGAATACATATCGTTATGTGGACGTATTACAACGTTTCATAGATGCGTACAACCATAACTATCATCGATCTATAAAAATGACTCCAAATTATGTAACGTCTGAAAATTCCCTTACCTTTTGGAAACGGATGTGACATGGTAACGAACAAGGTCAAGAAACCATCCTTTCGCGTGGGGACCATGTCCGAGTTTCCAAGCTTAAAGGTGTCTTTACAAAGGGGTATCAGCAATCATTTACGGATGAAATATTTATAGTGACCAAAGTGTCTGTGAAAGAGGGGGTTTACATCTACCAACTGGTTGATTATGATGGTGAGGGTGTGAGCGGTAATTTTTACACCGAAGAGTTACAGAAGGTCACCAATGAGCCCCAACGCTTTTATAGGATTGAGAAAATTCTTCAGAGTAAAGGTAAAGGAAATAATAAACAAAGTCTGGTAAAATGGACAGGGTGGCCTGAGAAATTTAACAGTTGGGTTAGCGCTTCATTTCTAAAGGATCTACAAAGCAAAGGCGCTCCCTGAGAAGATGGAAATCAGTGGATTTTATATCACCTTACCCAGTAACGCTTCTCTCGATACATTCCCAAACAATGAAATATCAAATTATTGTGTTAAAATGGCTAAACCCATTGATTTACAAGGATTGTGGGAAGCGGGTCTAATGGAGATTCAATACCCCCATACCTGGGACACTGTGTATAGAAGAGAGGCCAAATTTAACATCAAGCGTGAAGGTCCTATTGAACTGTTACATGCCGGTTTTCCTCCTGGATTTTACAGCAGTATACAAGCTTTGTTAGAAGCTATCAATAAAAGTCTCACAAACATTGAACGCTACAATTGTTTCTGGATAAGGTGCAGAGAAAAGTATTTCTAAAATCGACAGATCTTACCACCGAGTTTATATGTACTGGGAAACTTTTTTGTGTTTTGGGAACCGTTCAACATGTAAAAAGTACTAAAGATTTGGACAAAACACGTTCTGATATTGATGGGGGCTTTTACAGTCTTATGATTTACAGTGATATAGTAGAATATCAACGGGTCGGTAACTCATACGCCCCGCTAATGAGAACAGCCCAGGTGAAAGGTGAAAATAATGGCATTGTTAATATACAATATATTAAACCTGATTATATACCGGTTTCTAAGAGTCATTTTGACACCATCAATATACAGATAAGGGATGATCAGGGGGAGTTGATGTCATTTAAATACGGGAAGGTCCTAGTGAAACTACACCTCCGTCCTAGGAGAGAAAAAGACTATTAAAACATGGTATTTATGAAAAACTATGGGGAGCCGTACGTTTATAGTGATTATTACCGCCGACAAGCTGGTTATGGCAATCAACCTTACTTTCAAGGGTCGCCCGTTATGTATGGTGCGGGTTACGGAAGTATTTTTAGAAGCCTCTTTCGAAGGGCTATGCCGTTTCTACGAAAGGGGTTTGAATTAGCCAAACCACATGTGAAAACAGCAGCTACAAATATTGCTAAGGATGTGGTGTCTATGGCTACAACCTCCATCGCAAATCGTTTTAACCAACCACCGCGCAAGAGGGTTCTGGGCTGGTTTATGTGAAAAAAAACACAAACAAAAGAAAAAGGAAAACATTGCACAGATGGGGGCCTCCAGGGATGCATAAAAAACCAGGATCAGCAACGAAAACTGCTCAGAAGAGAAAAAGAACTCGCAAGAACAGATCGGCCAAGAAAAATAAAACCAGCCCGGCATTAATATTTTCTAAAAGATGGCGTTTATCCATTGTGCGTCGGGGGAATGTGTGAAATATGAACCCCTATCTGTTTGCTGTACCCCCGACACAAACTAGCATCGAAAACAGCTTTTTCATGGAAGTGGCTCCCCTTGCTGCACTGTCTCCGCTAGCGCCTATAGAGTTTTACATATCAGGCTAAACAGAGATGTATCTGGATTTAAATGACACATTACTTTACCTCACTTGTAAAATAACAAAGGCTGATGGATCAGCTATCCCAGCAACGGCTAAAGTTGCTACGTTTGCTTACCCTGTGGCTACCCTCTTTAGTCAGGTGAATATTACTCTAGGCGACCGTTTGATTACACAGAGCGACAACATGTACACCTATAGGGCCTATATAGAAAGCATTTTGAACTGCAGCAATGACGCTTTGGACACTCAACTTACAGCGGGGCTTTTCTATAAGGACACAGCCGGCCATATGGAGGATTATGCTCTAGATGGGGCTAATGCCGGTTTTATCAAAAGAGCGACACATGCCACAGAGAGCAGAAGTTTTGATTTACTAGGCCGTCTACACTCCGATCAATTTTTCCAGGAGAAACTAATGGTAAACGGCATTGATCCGAAAATTAAACTTTCTAGAAATAAAGATGCATTTTGCCTCTACAGCGATGATGCTGAAGCCTACAAGCTGATCATAGTATCAGCTAGTTTATTTATTAAAAGGGTGAATGTGTCACCCACGGTCAGATTAGCTCATGCTGATGCTCTACAAGTATCAAACTTAAAATATCCTGTGGAGCGGACATCTTTGAAAATTTTCAGTGTTCCAGCGGGTAGCCGTGTCGCCAGTCAAGATAACTTATTCCTTGGACAGTTACCGAAAATAATCATCATTGGTTTTGTGGACAACACAGCTTTTTCTGGGGCTTACGCCAGCAACCCTTTTAATTTTAAACATTAGAACATCAACTACGCAGCTCTTTTTAAAGACAGGGTTGTTATACTGTCTAAAGCCTACAGCCCCAGTTTTCAACAAAAAAATACAATTAGGGAGTATTTGGGACTTGTCTCCATCAGCGGTAAACACTTGCATATTAAAGGTTTTGTGATACCCCGGGACGATTATGATGGGGGTTATACTCTGTTAGCTTTTGATTTGAGACCTGATAATACATCAACCGGACATTATAATCATATTAGAAATGGTAATCTACGCATAGAGGCATGCTTTGCTGCAAATTTACCCAACACGGTGAATCTAATTATTATGGCTCTATTTGAGTCGGTTTTGGAACTCAACAACCAACAACAAGTATTGTACGACATGTAATGGATACTTACCAGATCAAACGTTTTCTAACTAAAGACAAACACGCTAAGAAAACATTCAAGGGTGTGTATTCATGTGATAACCTTTCAAGAGACATAATGAGCGACCCATTAGTCTTGTGGCGAACATCGATCCCCAAGATCAGGAAGGCACCCATTGGATAGGTATGTTTATAAACAAGGATACAATAACCGTCTTTGACAGCCTGGGGTGTTTCCCAAGCCCCCCATATACAGAGGCGCAATCCTGGACTATGTGAAGGATATAGCCCCTGTTATACATTATAATAGAACACCTGTGCAACATCCTGAAGACATCACGTGTGGACAGCACTCCTGTTACTTTGTATCTAACATGTCTGAGAAACACTCTTTGATAAGGGTTATGCAGACCTATTCACTGGACCTCTGGCAAAATGATGTCATGGTTACTGCTTTTGTGAAGAAGAACATTTTTCGGAGATCCCCTGTAAATGTTTTTGATCGTTGGCAAAAATGTACTCTTGTTACTAAACCTTAAATTGTGTACACATATAAATAAACACATTCTTTTTAATTGTACCAGTCTTTTTTGTCTTATTTTTCATTTATTTAATATTTTATAAACATGTTAGACATGATCGAAATGATTAGACATAACGCATGAATAATATTTTTATTGTAATTATAACTTTTTTTTTTTTTACAGACTGGAAAGCTAATATTAGTAAGAAAAAAATACATGTATATACATATTTTATAATGGTTAAAGAATTTGTTAAAGAAAAAAAAGAGGTTACACGTTAAACCAAGAGGCGCGTTTACTGGCTTTATTTTTTTTTCTTTTTTTAATTGACATTTCAGATGATTCAATAGCTGATGTTAAGGGTTTGATCTCAGAGTCTTTTACATTTTCCAACAGTTTGCGTTGTCCCATATTTCCAATTAAGGTTGCGGGCAGGTTCACATCGGCAGCTGCTTGCATAAACAGATTCCACCCTCGAGGTTTTGTGTGTCTTCCAAAAGCCTCAAGGATTGGTAATGCTGCAAACTAAATCGTGAACATTTGATCCTTTAACAACTGTTCCTTTATAGATAAATTCTCCCTTGTTGTTCCATGTTGCCGCATTTTTTTCACTTCCCATTTTGTTCAGCAAAAGTTCTGCATTTTTCCGATAACGGGCATTAATAGTGTCCAAAACTTCCATTACGATAGAATCCGGGGCATAGGCTGATAGGGAGGGTTTAGAGCAAATTGCAGGGTCTTCAGGGGGCATGTACAACGTCAGTTTATTTTTCTCATTTTCGGCCTGTCTAAAGTATGTTAAGTATTTTTGTAGAATAGTTGAATACAGCCCCACCTTATCATAGTTGGATAAATCATGCCGTTTTAAAACCTCTTGCATTTCAGAGTCAAGCCTTAAAGTGGCTGATTTTCGGATATCTGCTTCTTCCCGCTTCAGAGTACTTATACCCTGCAACTGGCGTTTGTCAACCAAATACATCTTTTGGGCATGCTCCATTAACCACCCCCTAAAAGCCTAGTAATTAGAGGCAATGCCAAACCTAGGAGCGCCCCTATAAAACCCCCAGATTGTTTTAGAAGCTTTCTTTTGGTTTTTATAGACGACCTCTTGTTACTCAGCTTTTTAAGGAGGGATTTTTTCTTTTTTAAAACGCCTGGCTGCCGGGTGGATAATGCAACATTACCCTTTATAGTGCTGAAGGCAATCTCTGCTATAGCCGATACTAGATCATCAGAGGCTGAGCACAAAATGGCCTTCCCTTGTTGGAATGGAGCTGTTACTAGCATTTGAAGAAGAGCAAAGTTCCTACGTATACGGGCCGTCATGGTAGCTGGTCGTCGTCGCTTATGAGGAAAGATTGTTTTTCACCGGGGTTTTCTAGACGTCTTTTGTACGTAAACCACGGATATATCCGGAGGGAAAACACCAGCCCTCAATCTGTAGTCTTCTAAAGTGTTTGTTTTTAGATCCACCAACAGGTAACCGTAAGGTTTTAAGGTAGCATCTTCAAAAGCCTCCATAAAAAAACGGGTATTACCCGGGTACATCACTCTCGCTAGGACGGTTAGTTGGTGTTTATCTCTAGGGTTTTTAAACAACACTATATAACTGGCGTTTAATGTTATGGAGCGGTTGCCCTTTCCGCGGTAGAATACATTTTGAACAATGTAACAAATGCTAAGGTTCCTGTGATGTAAGTATTGTGTAAAGGCTTTTTCGATTTCCGAGGTATGCCCTCCTTCCATCATAAGATCATCTACAATAATCATATTAACAAGATTTGGTGGTAGCAAGCGATCGTCATTCAAAGAATTTGGTAAGCCCTCCACAAACTTCAGATGTGGTATTTTTGATGCCAATTCATTATACAAGGGCTGCCAGCAAGAAAAAAAAACAGATTACATTGTCAGGAATGGTATTCATAACAGAGGGTGCATTTTCTAATAGCTGTTTAATAAAATAGCTTTTACCACAGCTAGAAGGTCCCGCTAACACGCATGAAAAAGGGTGTTGTAACCGGGTATCCATCGTATACAATGTTCCCTTTTCAATAACCATAGGGTAATGTCTTGTAATTAGCAGTAAGCACATGCTTATCAAATACTTCCCTCAAGGTTTTTTGCAGCGTTTCACTGCTAATCTCCCATTGTTTCTTTTTTCGCACTATTGAAGTTTGTTGAACTGTGATATTTCTGGTTATACTGTTTAAAGAGTATTCTTGCACTAGCTCCTTTAAACTGTCAAAATTAATTTTTATACTATTGCTAACATTTAAAGTGATACCCTTTACTTTCATACAGACAACACCATTGGATGTCCTATACGAATAGGTTTTGGGACCTGCAGAAACAAATTCTACAATGTGCTCGCCCGGAGCTAGTTCGCTTGTTAAATTACCTAGATAATCCCCTAGGGGCGGGTCCTCCTCACCGGGTGAGCTGACAAAAATAACAGAGTCAGTATCGTGGTACAAACAACGTTCTTGGAGGGCATCCATGACTTTATAGAGCTCCAAACAGGCGTGGGCTGTTGTAAAACATGCAATAAAAATGTTTATGTTGTTGGAGCACGTTGGGTACTCTTTGACATACTTCCAACAAAGACACGCTGCTTCCTCGTCTATAAACTGTAAGCTTAAAATGTCATATCCCAGGTCAAAAAGATAAGCAGTCAACTCTTCGGGGTCCGTTAAAATGGTTGTGTTTGGAAGCTTGATTCTTTGCGCAAATTTACCCCATAAGGAATTTAAACACAGTTTAGCTAACTGGCGTCTAGAGGGATTGTTTTCAACAAACTCGGGTCTTAACCGTATCCCTTGGTGTTTGTATTACTTGTCTATATACCATTGCCGGGATCAGAGACGTATTTATGGGAGGGCAAAAGGGGCACTTGCCCAGGGCCCCACCTTGGAGGGGGGCCCCAAAAAGGCTGCCTGATCTCAAGAAGTGAGATTACATTGTTAACCAGTCTAAATAGCACACATCAGGATATTTTATGGGGTGCTGCTGAGTCCTTAATCCCATTGCCTTTCTGTTTTGACAAGTACATTCTGCCTTGATCAATTCATCATGTATTATTTTCTGTGCTCACTGTGGTATACATAGTTTGTGTTTTCCTTACAGCACAACTCTGTAGCATTCTTTCCTTTCTGTGGGAATTATGTTGATCATGTGCAATGGGCAACAGTGAAATGCATATTGATAACTTGAGTGTGGCAATGGTTCAGAAGCTAGCTCAGTGTGTGAAGCACCCATTGCAGAGATATGTGTTCATATGCAAAATTACAATATCATATTCCAGCAAGGCTGGCTGAGCCTTTCCTATGTCTGAAGTTTATAAAACTGCCAGCATATGTACTTGGTTTTGCAGAACAACATCTGCTGGTATCAGCAATGTACCTGTACCAGAAAGGGAATGCTATAAAAACTAACTTCTCATCCGTAGGGTGAAGGTCTAAAAATTGATTTGTTCAGATGAGGTGTTGTAAAACCTAAGCAATCGCCTCCAACGATGGCATAAACTGTTAGTCCAAGAGGTGAATAAGAATCCAAATTCAAGACTATGGAACAAAAGCGTTCATGCTTGTATCCTGGCTTTGCCAGCAGACGATGCAGTGATACTTTGCCGTCTTTTGTGAGGTTTGCCTTCTTGCATGCTTCTGGCATTGTTTAGCCCATTACTTGATCTATCTTCTTATGTAGACCATTTGAGTGGAAGGGGTGGTAGACAGAAGAGAGCCGACCAGATGTTGCAGGCCTTAAGCAAGCATATTTCAAGGTCTGCTTGTTTGACACAAAAAATGGTTAGCTTTTTGGTAAAAAGTCAAATATGGTCCTGCATTAATACTAGCACTAGAGCAGTAACCTATTCGTAGACTGCTAATGTTGGTCTTCATATGCTACTTGTTTATCATTCTGATTAGAGAAATACTGACGAAGGTAAGGGGACTTAAAGGGAGTAAACGTGGTCATTATGCTGCGATACAGCATATCAACCTATAGGTTGTGAGCGCAACGGGTGGGGGGTGCGACCATTATTCTTGATCCCTTAATTCCTTTGGTATGGTGGAGGGGGGCCCCAAAGATGTCCGTGCCCAGGGCCCCAAAAGTGATTAAGATGGCCCAGGCCGGGATTCAGCATCCTTGCAACTTTCGGAGTAATCCGACGCTTCCTGTTTGTCTCGAAGAAAAAGACAAATGTATTTTGTGAACAGCTCTGCTGTAGCTTTCCCAAAGTGCCATATTTCATAAACCCTACCCAGCCGGTATCCTTTCTGCAAGGCCACTTGTAGCTCAACAGTGCACCAGGTACCAGTAATAGATCGTTCCTCGTCACTGTGTGTGCATATTTCAGTTTGTTTTGTAGTGGCGCAAGTCATACAAAGCGGAAACATTAGTTTTCCAGAAACTCTTTGAGGGAGTACTGGAAAATAAAGTTTTTTTAGGGGGGTACACCTGACATTTAATCAGTCCAAAATATTGTTTAACATCTCCAAAATCTTCATAGATAATTTGGGGGTGCCCTAGCGGGTATGGTTTTGAATTGTTAACAAAGGGGTAGAGACTGGCGTAGTCCAAGTAATGTATCTTTTCACCAGGAGCTATCGCGTGGTAAAGTTTAACAGCATTAGTCCTTCCCCCAAAAAGAGCATCACAGGGTTCTAAGGGTTCTGGTAGATTTGTTTGTTTAAAAAAAAACTGTTTAGCCCCTCATCATTTTTTAGCATATCTGTCCAGTCATGCTCCCAAAGTGTAATAACGCGCAAACCACTGTTTTCAAGAAAATTATTTTTTAAAAGTGTTTTTCTATATAAATGGTCATTGGTACAGCCCATCATGGTGTTATAGTCATTTTCCTTATAGCACCGGGGGCACCCATGAAAAAAACAACCATTAAATTCGTAGGCCAATTCTTTCCCATTTAGACACGCATAACCATCTAAAAAATAGGGACCAATCTTTTTTTCCCCTCCACGCAGGGCATGTTGTATAGGTATACCATCTTGATGGGACACATACATCAACCACTGTATAGAAGGGGTAGAAAAACGTTTTTGTTTTCCATGGTACAAGTCGATTGGCACAAGGGCTATTGTTTCAGGCTCAAGAAACAGTTGCTTGTATGTATGCATACACATGCTAGCTAGCGTGATAGTGCAGCAAGGGGAGCCACTTCCATGAAAAAGCTGTTTTCGATGCTAGTTTGTGTCGGGGTACAGCAAACAGATTGAGTTCAGATTTCACACATTCCCCCGAAGCACAATGGATAAACGTCATCTTTTAGAAAATATTAATGCCGGGGCTGGTTTTATTTTTCTTGGCCGATCTGTTCTTGCAAGTTCTTTTTCTCTTCTGAGCAGTTTTCGTTGCTGATCATGGTTTTTTATGCATCCCTGGAGGCCCCCATCTGTGCGATGTTTTCCTTTTTCTTTTGTTTATGTTTTTTTTCACATAAACCAGCACAGAACCCTCTTGCGGTGGTTGGTTAAAACGATTTGCGATGGAGGTTGTAGCCGTAGACACCACATCCTTAGCAATATTTGTAGCTGCTGTTTTCACATGTGGTTTGGCTAATTCAAACCCCTTTCGTAGAAACGGCATAGCCCTTCGAAAGAGGCTTCTAAAAATGCTTCCGAGACCCGCACCATACATAACGGGCGCCCCTTGAAAGTAAGGTTGATTGCCAAAAACAGCTTGTCGGCGGTAATAATCACTATAAACGTACGGCTCCCCATAGTTTTTCATAAATACCATGTTTCTAATAGTCTTTTTCTCTCCTAGGACGGAGGTGTAGTTTCACTAGAACCTTCCCATATTTAAATGACACCAACTCCCCCTGATCATCCCTTATCTGTATATTGATGGTGTCAAAATGACTCTTAGAAACCGGTATATAATCAGGTTTAATATATTGTATAATAACAATGCCATTATTTTCACCTTTCACCTGGGCTGTTCTCATTAGCGGGGCGTACGAGTCGCCGACCCTTTGATATTCTACTATATCACTGTAAATCATAAGACTGTAAAAGCCCCCATCAATATCAGCACGTGTTTTGTCCAAATCTTTAGTACTTTTTACATGTTGAACGGTTCTCAAAACACGAAAATGTTTCCCAGTACATATAAACTCGGTGGTAAGATCCGTCGATTTTAGAAATACTTTTCTCTGCACCTTATCCAGAAACAATTGTATATCAGAATAGCGTTCAATGTTTGCGAGACTTTTATTGATAGCCTCTAACAAAGCTTGTACACTGCTGTAAAATCCAGGAGGAAAACCGGCGTGTAACAGTTCAATAGGACCTTCATGCTTGATGGTAAATTTGGTCTCTCTTCTAGACACAGTGTCCCAGGTATGGGGGTATTGAATCTCCATTAGACCCACTTCCCACAATCCTTGTAAATCAACGGGTTTAGCCATTTTAACACAATAATTTGATATTTCATTGTTTGGGAATGTATCGAGAGAAGCGTTACTGGGTAAGGTGATATAAAATCCACTGATTTCCATCTTCTCAGGGAGCGCCTTTGCTTTGTAGATCATTTAGAGATGAAGCACTAACCCAACTGTTAAATTTCTCAGGCAACCCTGTCCATTTTACCAGACTTTGTTTTTTATTTCCTTTACCTTTACTCTGAATAATTTTCTCAATCCTATAAAAGCGTTGGGGCTCATTGGTGACCTTCTGTAACTCTTCGGTGTAACAATTACCGCTCACACCCTCACCATCATAATCAACCAGCTGGTAGATGTAAACCCCCTCTTTCACAGACACTTTGGTCACTATAAATATTTCATCCGTAAATGATTGCTGATACCCCTTTGTAAAGACACCTTTAAGCTTGGAAACTCGGACATGGTCCCCCACGAGAAAGGATGGTTTCTTGACCTTCTTCGTTACCATGTCAGCATACAAGTTTTTCCAAATGGTTAGGGAATTTTCAGCCGTTACAGAATTTCGAGTCATTTTTATAGATCGATGATAGCTATGGTTGTACGCCTCTATGAAACATTGTAATACGTCCACATAACGATGTGTTTTCTTTGCTGTAAAAAATCTCCAAATCTTAGATATTAAGGTTCTATTAAAGCGTTCAACAATAGCTGCCTTAACTTCGTTATACGTTACAAAATGATACACGTTATGTTGTTTTAAAAGATTTTGGAAGGGTCTATTTAAAAACTCCTTGCCGCATCCGTTTGTAATTTTACAGGCACCCGGCCTTTGCTAAAAACATGTTTGAAAACGGCCGTCACTCTTGATCCGGTCTTATCCCTCAAAACGTCAGCAAAGGCGTATTTTGATAAAATATCAATAACAGTCAGGATGTACTGCGCCCCGTTGTTCTGCTTCTCATAGGTCCGCATATCTACTAAATCACACTGCCATTGTTCGTCTCTTTGGGAAACCACTGTTCTTCTTCTTTTAAAACGTTTTCTAGCATTTTTATGAAGACTATATGCCTCTTCACCAGATAACCATTCCTTAACAGCTCCGTGTGGGATAGGTTTCTTGTCATGTTGTAGTTTTTTATAAAGAGCATCAACACCCCCATAACTGCCAACACCGCTTTCATCATAATAGCTTTCATGCATGCTTCAATAAGAGATGTTCACCGCTGAAACACTTAAAAAAATAACCAAAGGCATAATGGGTGAAAGATGATTTTATTACAACTCTTATACATATAGCGTCTGGCACAACGTGACACTTTCTGATATTTTTTCTGCAGCCTTATAAATAGCATTATACAAAACCCCCTGTTCCCCCTGCATATAACTCTGTATACATAAAACACTTGAGGCATTTAAAAGTTCATACAATTCGCGGTCCTGTACAACGTATCCTTTAATGCTAAAGTAATGTTCATACAATTGCTCCAACAGCTGATGTAATACCTCTCTAGGGTGTAAATATAACGAACCCATATCATATTTGTACAGATGCCAGTATTCATCCAATACCGGGAGCCAGGTTTTGGTACATATGTTACCTATACACATCAAACTTTTACAAAATGGCTCTGGTCGGGAGGTAGGTATCTGTAGATATTTCAGGGTATCTGGGGCAATTTACGATATCCGCTCTTTCAGCATAGCGTATAACAGTTTTTCCACACATACATGGCCAGGTTTCAGTTTACGATCCACACGCCTTGCTGGCCCTTCAGAAATCTTATCCTAGAAACAAATATACACATATAAGAAACAAACTCTGGATATTTCTCCTCTCTTTAAAACGGTTTACGGCGTGCTAAGCAAGGCTTCAGGGGATTCCCAAAAGTGTATAGGTCACAAAAATCTTTATCCATTAAACAGGCTACCCTGTTTCTAAAAAGCACAGGACCAGCCATTTGTAAAGATCTCAATTGTTTCTCAGGAGTGCGGCAATGGTATATTTCTATCCATGTTTTAGATAAAACACTCTCCACACTAGCATGTACACGCATGCCCATGCCTTTATATACAGCTTTAAGCAACTGAAAACCTTTATATGATTCAACATAAAACATATCCGACGTATTGCTCTAGCGTGATAATTCGGAAGTAAATAGTCATGAGCATCCTGTTGCAGGTCATCACTTTTATGTCCATAACACCAGCGGTAATAATCACGCTTCAAGCATACTTTCTCTACACAGGCTGCAAAAGCCTGAACAGCTGAGGTTTCCAAAAAAGTCATAGCTTCCTCTTCTTCAGAACTTTCAAAGCGCTTTAAACAAACACACTCTTTACACTTATTACGGGCTTGTGTTGCTGGACTTTCGATCATTTTTGAACAGCACACACAGTAAAAATTGACGGTATTAAATGAAGACCGCTGACTTTCAGCACCACCAACTTTATCTGCCGTTTTCTGCAATTCAAAAAAGAAAGAAATGTAACTCTTCAATATATATATACATATTCACAAATACACCCTTTTCCTACATACCAAATTGCACAGAACAGGTGCCTCCCTCCGCTTCCGCCTCCATAGCAACAGCTGCATCCATAGACAATCCGGCCTCCACAGCATCAGTTGTCTCCATAAACAGCCTATCTTCATCGGGACTTGTTTCCAAATCCGGGGTCATGGCCACCTCTGGAAACAGCTTGTCCAAAACCCCCAGATCCGCATACAAAGGCTCTTCAAAAGTCTTCATAGATTCGTCCATAGCCTTCAGATCGGCCTCTGTATAGTCTGCATCCATTATACCACCCTCTACACCATCAGCATCTTTAAAAGGGTAAGAATCAGGAGGTGTCATATCACCCAGATTCATTAAATAAAGGCCCTGGCTCAACTCATCCTCATACGCCATTCCACTATAAGTGGGACCTTGCGATTCCTCATCAGCTACAGGAATTATTGTTGTCGGACTTCTAGGACTATCAGCCTTTTCAGCGGTGTTGCTGGAGTCTTCCCCTCCTGTATTCTTAGAGTAGTAGCTGTAACGCTTCATGATTCAGGGGTATTGCAAGCGTTATGCAAATAGTACAGTCAGACGCCAAGAGCGCCGTCTACCTCTCTCCAGAGCTCCTTCTGTATATATACACCATACTCCGCCCCTATCGGAGGACCCATAACTACATCACTCCCACAATGCCCCCCGGCCTGCCCCCTGACATCACAACTTCATACCTACATCATCTCACCAGAGCCCTGGACCTTGACACCGGCGGGATGTCACCAACCCTGCTGGACCATGCCTAACCCAAAATATTACCTCATCCACTACATCACCAACGGGAAACGCCCTTATCTACGCCTACACACCCCTAAACACAACGCATGATGTCACTGTTAGGTTAGGCCTTAGGGGAAACTTCAGGGACACGCCCGTGATGTCACCATCCCTGCTGGACCACGCCTAACCCAAAATATTACCTCATACACAACATCACCACCGGGAAACACCCTTTCCTACACCAACACGCCCCTAAACACAACACATGACGTCACTACAGCACAGGGACATCTGGTAAGGAGGGACATGCATTACCATGGACACCCAAAGGGGCGGGACATCCGGTTAGGGCATGGTTACGGCCTGTCCGTTGATAAAAGGTATATTATAGTACTACTGGTGTGCGTGGCTTGTGGTGCTAGTGAGGAGACAGTTCTCAATTTTTTGCTGCTATGTGAGGGGTATTGTGATCTTAGATCTTGCAATTCACCTCCTTTATTATGGCTAAAAAATATCAGAAACATAGGCCCAGCTTTGGACCTCTGTACAATTTGCTAATGATCTAAATGCTGTGTACTTTGTATCAAAGTTGTTATTAATAGCATGGCTTAGACCATCAAAGTGTGTCCTAACTGGTTATTAACGAGGCTCCTTTTGTTTTAAGGCATTTTTATTCCCATTCTTATTCTAATCGAGCTGAGAACATATTTTAAGTAATTGTTTTTGTTTTAGGATGCTTTATTAGGCATCATTGTTTTTATGTATGTGACATTAGCTTTTATTCCCTGACATTGGAATGTATTTTTGATTATAAAGCAAGTGGTGTGATTTTTGCTACATATTGCCCCTTGATAGTGTTTTTATGCTTTTATGGCAAACTTGCCGAATCAAGTTATGTAAAAAAAAAAAGATTCATGTTTGGGAGAAGAGTGAAGACAAGACTCCCTCATGGGCCACCTCCCCTACATGATCAAGAAGTGACTACCAGAAACGGCGTAAAGAAGCAAGACATAAAGAGATACGCCACAGAATCATCTGTGAGAGCTGGGGACAAAGTGCTTGTCTGTCACAGACAGAAAAGGAAATCAGACTCCCAATCCGATAGCACTGACAGTGTCTCCCTGGTGGAGATGGGTGATGTCCCAAAAAGCGAAGTTGAAAATAGCGAGGCCGAAAAAGGCTGAATATTTTTAATCACATTTTTTTTCCACCTTTTTCCCAAACAAATAGGTGGGGGGTGGGGTAAGGGAATACATCAAGGTAGGGTGGATGTGAGGGGGCTGCAGGGGCTCTCCCACACATTTAAAATGGAAACAAAGTGCAAAAAATAAAAGGTATTTTCAGAATGCGATTAAACAAAATCGTTTTTTTGCCTTAATTTTCATTTATTCCCTTACATGCTATAGGCACAACTACACAACAAAGCCCTAGTTAGAGATAACCTTTCCCAATAAGGAACTGTGTCATAATGAGTTACAGCAAAGGGCTGGGAGAGTAGTTATGATCTGGTCTGGAATCTGTTGATGTTCTTGGTATTCATGGAAACATCCTGGGATTCCGGACTAAGGAGAAGAAGAGAAAGCAGTCTGAGAGAGGAGGCTGTGGACTGCGCTATTCGCTGGAATGCAGAACGGAAGTGGCAAAATTCAGGTTCACCATCTGACAAACTGGCCTGCCACCTGCTTCAAAGACATTTCAGACTCTCTGTCCATGCAAAGAAAAAGGGCCCACATTCAGGCACAAGTATCTGGCGAGTCCAACAACACGACTGAATTCTTCAAAATCTGCAGGGAACTTGCCAACACATCCGCAGTATTGTCTGCCCCTACTTCTTCCCAGGATCTTTGCAATGCACTCGCCACTCACTTCACCTCCAAAACTCAGGGCATACTGGACAGCCCTGTTACACACTCTTCCAAACCATTCCTCCCCTCTTGCCTCTCCTGACCACTCACCCTCCTCCTTCCTCCTTTGTCTCTTGTCTCTCTGGAAGAAAACACCAGAGATGTCAACTCCATGAAGGCCTCTTCCAAACAGGTTGCCCCTTGCTAATCCAGAACCATCAAGGACAAAATGTCCTCTCTTGCCCTGCTTTCACTGATCTTTGTAACCACTCCTTTGCTACTGGTTCTTTTCCATCCTCCGTCAAGCACTCCCTTGTGCGCCCCCTCCTTAAAAAACTGTCAGCAGACACGTCCTGCCCAGCCAACTATCGCCCCATCTCCATCACCCCTTTCCTTAGGAAACTGCTTGAGAAGTTGACCCTCTGCCAACTTAACTCCCACAATGAACTTGTTGGCGGTCTTCACAACCATCAGTCCGAGCAGCCAGAGGCACGGAAACTGCTTTTCTGAACACCAGTGGAGAACTGCTTGCATCCCTTGAATTCAACTCCCCTGCTGTCCTCATCCTCCCTGATCTCTCTTCTGCATTTGACACAGTGAACCACTCCATTCTCATAAAAAGGCTCCATGACACCCTTGGTATCTTGGAGCGGGCACTGGACTGGCTTACCTCCTTTCTTCACTGACTGCTCTTGCAAAGTCCTACTGGGCACCTTCTCCTCCACCTATGGCACCCCCAAGGACTCCATTCTTTTGCCCTGGCTCTTTAACATCTACCTTACCCTGCTGGCACGCCTCAGTTTTTCCTTCTCCCCCAACTTCCAGTGCTATGCTGATGACACACACCTCTTCTTCAAACTTCCTCCAGACACTCTTGTACCCTCCTTCATCCCTGACTGCCTCACAGCCATCCAGGCCTGGTGTACTTCAAAGGATCTTTACCTCAATGCCAGCAAAACAGTGATTCGCCCTATTTGGACCCCGGCACCCGACTTCTTCCCTTCACTCTGGCCTTCTTCCATGGGCTCTCCCCCGTCTCCCTCTTCGGAAGGCAGAAACCTATGAGTCAACCTCAACGCCTCTCTCTCTCCTTCCTCCGTCATACTCAGGACATTTCCAAGAAGTCACACTTTCATCTTTTCTTTCTGAAAGGAATTCTCCCTTTCCTCACCTACCCCAAGAGACTCAATGGGCCTCTTATAACTATGCCGGTCCGGTAATAACGGTGCCGGTAAGCCTACCGACACTGTTATTACTAGACCGGCGCAGTACGATTTAGCGGGCGGGTGCTGTCCCGCCTGCCAGGGTCAGACCTGGTGGGCGGAACGATATCCACCTGCAGAGTTTCACAGAATCACCGGCACTGTTGTTACCGGTGCCGGTGCTTCTCTGGTCCCCATTCCCATTGAGTCCTATGCGACTCAAATGGGAATGGGGATTTGCCATTCACCGGCGCCTGACTTCCCGGACTGTCGGGGCTGTAATGCCCCGGTGTTTCCGGCAAGTCAGGCGCCGGTAAAATTTGCAAGTCGGGAGGCAACCTGCTGGTTTTACCGGCACAGTTACCGGCAGACTTGTAATGAGGCCCAATGTTTCCCGGGCTCTGGTTCTCTCTAGGCTTGAATATTGCAATAACCTCCTTAATCTACCTTCGTCCACTTTGCAACCCCTCCAGCTAATCCAGAATAGGGCAGCAAGCCTTATCCTTGGCCTCAAGCCCAGGGACCGCATCTCTCCTGCCCTACAAAGTCTCCACCGGCTCCCAATCACAGCATGGATTAAATTCAAATCCCTCTGCATCATCCACAAGTCTATCAGGGGATGGGAACGACTCTATCTGCAACTCTTTCTGACCAAATACTCCCCCTCTAGACACCTGCGTTCCTCTGGCACCAACTCCTTGCATGTGAAGCATTTTGCTAAACAGTGAGCAGGTGGGCGATCACTTACCTGAGCAGGCTACCTTCTTTGGAACAGTCTCCCCCTCCCTCTTCGTCTTGAGCCGGACATCCTTAAGTTCCGGAAAAGCCTCAAGACCTTCCTCTTTACTTCTTTCTTCCCTCCCTCTCTCCCGTGCTAATCGCACAGTAGCTTAACTGGTGTTCAGGGCCCTTATGTATTCTTGGGGCCCGGACGTCCCACATCTTATCATCCCAGCTGATGTCTATCCTCTGCATTCATCTCGGCACACCCTCCACCACTGGAGGTTGCACTTACCTTTCTTCATAGCACTTCACCTGCTGCTCTCCATGAGCACCACAGCACCTATCCCATACCCCTCTCCCCTCTGCACTTGCACGTTCTGAACACTCACAAGGCATAGTAGGTTCGTCGTCCCCATCCCATTGTCTCTTCTTTTTGTTGTATTTAATTATTTAACATTGTTGTAATTATATTGTCTATCATCCCCTGCCCCCTCCCGGTTGCCCTGTGGGTGCTTTGAAACAGTATTTGCTTCCTGTATAAGCACTTAACGAGTCAACAATAAATAAATAAATATCCTGGTGCCTAACGAGTCTTTTTTGAGAGAAAAGGAGCACAACAGATAAGTAGAATGGTATCCAGACAATTGTTCTCAGTATAGTGCTACAACCCTCTTCTCGTCTTGCGGAGGGCTGACAGGAAACCCACCACATCCAGTTACAGGCTGGAAGGGAAAAAAGAGAAACATTCTAAGAATGTAAACGGATTCTCATTGTGTCTTGTAGTTCTTAGAAGACAAAGAAATCCTGTGTTGTTACTTATTTTATACAATCTTCCTTTCCCCTCCATGTGTCAGGCCTACAGAGCATAGTCTTTCCACTGTAGACAGAAGTCTGTGGGACTGGGCAACTCACTCCTGAGAGGAGCTGACAGCTTCTTATTGGAACTGAAGGCTGTGGCACTGTGACTTTATTTGCACATATAGAACCTTCCTTTTAACGATTCCATCTGTCTCACCGAAGATCAGTTTTATAAAGTGAGGCAACAGTTTGATGACAATAAAAAGGGCAGTCGCATTAAGTGGTACCAGACGTGAGTCCTAAACTTGCTGTGCCTAGAACTCCAAGCTATGCCTTCCTAATAACAACACATTAAGCTAAAACACATATAAGGGTAGGTTGACTGCCTCCTTTGGTGTGAGACCACAGAAGAATTGCACATGCTTCTTTCGTTTCTGCCATAGAACAGCCAGCTGAAAAACAATGGAGTGTAAAGCTGCCAAGAGCAAATGAGGTGGTTATGAATAATTCAAGGTTTTGCATCTGTCACCTTTTAGTTTTGCAAGATCATCTAGAGTGGAATGGGGCCCGAGCTCAGTGTGCCGAGGGTTCCAAGCTACACCTCGGTGATGAGGATCAGTCAGGCTGAAACATGTCTGGGTTGCTTGTGGTCTCTTGCAGAAGGAATGGGGCCTAGCAATACCAGCTGAGCTGCTGCTTTTGGGTTGGACCAATGCTGAAGCATGATTTACATATGTGTTACCCTTCTGTAACAGAGGATGAAAAACAATGGAACAGAATGCTAACCATTGCAATTTGCAGTGGCTATGATTAAGTGAACTCTCTCCATCCATCTCTCTTCAGTGTTGAATGCAAAATCGTTTTAAGTTGCATGGGTGTGATCAGACATGGGTTCCGAGCTTGGCATGCCTTACTTCACACTTCATCATCTGCAATGCTCAATGATGGCGAAACACATTGCGGGATTCAATGCACCTTTTGTGGTACATCCAAGATGGGCCTACATGGTGTTTCCTCTTCTGTAATGGACAAACAGGCTAAAATACAATGGGCCTCATTACGACCCTGGCGGAGTGGGATACCGCCAGCGGTAATCGCGGCGGACCCGTCCGCCCTACTACGAGTTCCCTTAGCGCCATGGAGGTTTTCTCCGCCTGGTTTTACCGGGCGGAGAAAACCATGGCGCTAAGGGACCTCGTTGTTAATTACGCCGCCGTACTTTACGGCGGCGTAATTAACTCCTTCCCCACTCCCATTATACCCTATGGGGCAAGAATGGGAATGGGGAAGGGTAAAATGGGGATTGGGGATTGACCGCTCCGCCAAGGTCGGCATGGGGTGGTAAATCCGCCAACCCCCATGGCGCTATCGGCGGCTTTCCGCCATGCTCCGCGGTGCATTTTGCACCGCGAATTCCGCCAGGGTCGTAATGAGGGCCAATGGCCCTCATTACGACCCTGGCGGAAAGTGACTGACCGGACCGCCACAGCGTAAATAGCGTTTCCGCCATTGCACGAAGGAGCAAAGTGCGGCCCATTCCGACCCATCGGGCACGAGCACCACGCCATGGCGGAAGTGCAAAGTCCGCGATGGCGGAAATGACCCCAAAACGGCCCACACCGCCGCCGTACGGCGCCCTAGGTGCAATACCGCCACCCCTCTTAGCGGTCACCGCAGTGTGCGCCTACCGGAAAGTACGGTGACCGGAAATATATGGAAACGGAAGTTAAAACATGGCCCCGGAACGGGAAACATCCCGCCGTACACCTATAAAACCACTAAAACCACACAACCACTAAAATCACTACCCTGAAACACACCCCAACCCGTCATCCACCCTAGCGAAACCAAGAAAAATGGGAAAAGTAGCGAAGAAAGCGTGCGACCGCAAGCGGCAGGTCCACTTCTCCCGTGAGGAACTCACTGTGCTAACAGAGACCCTCCAGGAGAATGCTGCCGTCGTCTTCTCCACGCAAATGACCAGAACGGCACTTGCAAACAAGAAGGCCATATGGGCTCTGGTGGCACAGCGGGTAAGTGCGGTGGGGACCGCACCCCGCACCCCACAGCAATGCCGCAAGCGATGGGACGACCTGCGGATACGCGTCCGCAGCATACTCTCTGCCAACCGCAACATTGCCACAGCCACCGGGGGAGGTCCTGAATCACCCATCAAGTTGACCCCCTGGGAAGAAATCTGTGCCTCCACCATCGGAATGGAGAGCATAGAGGGAGTCGGAGGGATGGAGAAAGGAGTGCAGACATCCGAAGATTCAGGTAGGGGGGCCAAATAAAACAATGCCAAATCCACACAGTCCATCCATGTGAAGTACCATGCGTCCACATAGTGCTACAGAAACACATGTCCAGGAGAACGTCCACACACATAGGCCTGATAGCGCACGTTAAAACCCACAATAAATACATAAATAATTAAAAACCCCTAAAACACGCACTACACGTGCAGCAGGCACACCCTAACTGCAGGCTGCCAAACAACTGCACCCTCACTCCACACACAAATGAAAGCACCTCCAAGGCCCCGACCCAAATCACCCTCAGGTACCACTCCAATGCATGTGATACAATGCCATTCCAATTCCCACAGACCCATCAATAACCCTCGCCCTCCTTTACTCCACCACAGGGTCCGATCCAAACGACGAGCTTCAGGACACCCCTACCAGCACACCTGCAAAGAGGGCCAAGACCAACGGCCAGAGACCCTCCACCTCAGCTGCACGCATCAAGACACGGCAGCAGCACAAATCAGGTGGCAGCACAGAGGAGGGAACATCAACAGGCACCCCAGCAGCCAGCATGGGCACACCACCACCACCACAGGTCCCCCCAATGGATGCCACAGAAGGCACTGCCTCTGGTGGCAGCAGCACCATAGGTGACACCCCATTGATGGCAGCATGCTCGGACACCGAAGACGGGGATGTCGAAGTCAGATCCATCCATGACCTGTCCCAATCCCCCTGTCTGTCCCATCCCGTACAACATGAGAATACCACGCAGGGGCACCCACAAGACGACGACTGGCCATCCCCCACAAGCCCTGTGGCAAGGCAACATGAGGACAACAGCCCCTCTGTGACACCCCCGCAAATGGCCATGGCCCAGCAGAGGCAACAGTCCCTCGACCAGTTAATCGTGCAACAGCAGCAAATGGCCACGCTCCTCAAGGACCATGCCGATGAATGTGGGGGCACTAAGGCAGACATAGAAACATCAACTGAGACACTTAGGGCAGAAATGGAGAGAGGTACAGAGACGCTAAGGGCACAAATGGAGAGAAGCACCGAGAGCCTGAGGGGGGAACTGCATGCGACGTCCAAAGACGTATGTGCCGAACTTGCCGCAGTGCGCCGTGTGCTCACTGAGCTCTCGCAAACCCTTAGGGACATGCATGGACGTGAGCAGGCAGAGACATCATCCGTTGCAAGTTCCGTCCAGGGCAGCCCCCAACGTAGATCTGGGAGGAACCTGCGCTCCACAGGCAGGGGTGCCCCTGATACCCGCAGAGGGGGCTTGCAATAGCGACTGCCCACTGACAATGAGCATCTTTGGACACTGGTGTTCGGGGGGGAGGTAGGAGGGTGGAGGGGGTGTGTTGGGCTCACTTGGGTGGCGGGTCGATAGGGTGTTCAACATGATATCACATATGCCATAAACAGTGCACGATCAACCAATGAGATGTGTGGACATTGATCTTTGTGTACTAGGCCATCATAGGCGTACAGTCCATATTGTGCATGTCCCAGACACACACAGTGCCACGAGTCCCGTGTCCATGTATCAGCCACCAGGCGTGAGTGCTAGAAGCATGCATCAATGAGATGCTGACGAATGTCACGGGCCTCCGGTGCCTCGCAGACTCCATGAGGTGCTGCCACATCCCCACCCTCATCATGACCATCATCAGGTGCTTGCAGTTCTGCGTCAGGGGGCATGGGCACATTTCTACGTACGCACATGTTGTGGAGCATGACACATGCCATGACCATCTTTGCAACCTTCTCATGGCGGTACAGGAGTGCCCCGCCAGACCTGCTGAGGCAGCGGAAACGAGTCTTCAGTAGGCCGAATGCCTGTTCAATGACTACACGGGTACGTGAGTGGGCATGGTTGTAGTCCTCCTCATGCTGGTCCCGTGGGTTCCGGACTGGTGTGAGGAGCCATCTCTTCAGTGGATACCCAGCATCACCTGTATGTGGACGAGAAACGCATGATGTGGAATGCCATTGCTACGTACGCACACCCCCCCCCCTTCCTGCCAGGTCATTGCCAAATCACATACCCCACATATTCATGCATGTAATGAGACTCGCCGAGTAGCCAGGATCTGTTCCCTGCGTGTCGCTCCATGTAGCGTGGTATTGTAGAGTTCCTCAAGACCATAGAATCATGGGTTGATCCAGGGAATCGGGCACAACAATGTGTAATGATCCTGTTGGAGTCACACACCATTTGTACATTCAGGGAATGAAATTGTTTTCGGTTGCGGTACTGGGCCTCCATGGCATGTGGGACGACCAATTCAACATGGGTGCAGTCGATGGCACCAATGCAACCCGGTATGCCGGCAAGTGCATGGAATCCCACTTTTGTGTTGGTAATTTCCTGCTCCGAGCGTGGTAGAGAGATGTAGTCGTCTGCGTGCTGCAGGAGGGCATCGAGCACTTGCAATAGTGTCCGTGAGAACAGTGGCTGAGAAATCCCATGCAACTGTCCGACTGTGTGCTGGTAGGTGCCTGTGGCCAGGAAGTGTAGTACAGACACCACCTTCAGTAGGGGTGGGATGGCGGTTGGGCTATCTATCATGCTGACAAGGTCAGCCTGTGTCATGTCCACAATGGCGGCTATGGTGTCCCGGTCCAGACGGTAGAGGGTGTGGATCTGCTCATCAGTGAGGTTGAACGGATGTGCTCGGAGGCGTGGGATTGCGGGCTGCCTGCGTGGTGGTAGTGGCTGTGCTGGCGGCCCTTGCTGGCCCTGCCTTGGCCTCCTCCTCCTCCTGCGTCTCCTCCGTGCGGCCGGTTGTAGTTGGTGTTCGTCTTCTTCTTGGAGTTGGAGTACTTGCAGTGCTATCAGGTCCCCCAGGGCCAACATCGCGAGTCCTGCCGGTAGCATTTCGGTGTGGTTGTGGGAGGAGACTGGCTGTGCAATTTATGTGTTTTCAGGCTGTATGGCCTCCACCTGTGGTGATTAATTCCACCTGTGCAAACTGCTCTCCCCTTTGGCCGGGCACGTCCCGTGCACAACGCTGCAATTCGGGGAATGGCATCTTGCTATTGCAATCATGTATTTGTACCCGATGGCCGTGTAAGATTGGTTGATATGTTCATTCTGCTGTGGTCCCATTGTTTCACATACTATCTGTGCAGTCGCGAACAGACTTGTGAAGGGTCAGTGGAACGTAGTACTCGAGTAACGGTGGGCCCTCATGCATCACTGTACCGAGTTGCAACGACGGGCGGGGCGTCCCATTTGTGGGTGAAGGCAGTTGCCATTTTCACACACAGCCGCACTCGATGGAATAATTAGTGATTTCAAACGGCCACAGATGCCTTTTCGACGTGATGTTACAAATGAGGAATTCGAAGGGCGGCGCTTTCGGTTTCCAGCTAGCGGCGAGGAGATGCCCACAGGTCTGACTGCAAATATAACGTTCTATTGTTCAATGTCCTTGAGACAGGGGCCATGGCGAGGAAGCAATGATTGATATGAATAGTTTGGGATGCGCAATAGCTACGTGGCCGATGAGGCCGGCCGTTCCCAAATACATGTTACTTCACGACACTGGAATTACGGGCTGGGGCACTGTGGATTTTGCAGGCTGCATAACGCACAGACTCAATGGATGTTTCTAATGTCATGTGAGTAATTATTCAGGCGTTTTGATCCCGGGATGAGGGAATGATGGATGGATGCATGGGCAGGTGATTTGATACAGAGTTTGCCATGTACAGGGCTTCTTGGGATCTATCCGCCTCCCCTACGCTATGTGATGCAGGGCTGCCATAGTGGGACCATCGTCTATCTGGCCTTGTTGAGCCCTCCCTGTCTCGACGCGCCCTCAGACACTTGTGTCCATGCACGTTAACATTCCCATCTGATGGATTCTGTTTTGACAGACGCATGCACAGGTACACTCGTTTGTGATGGTGTTTGCACCTCGATATAGATGGTTATGAGTCGCAAGTGGTTTTGGGGTGGTGATGATCCTTTGGAGTGGGCTAGCATGCATATGGCTGTGGATTTAGTGTGATCATTGAAGTGAGTTGTTGGAATGTAGTTCTGATGGCCATTCAGTTCTTTTTCTTTTCTTTTGGTTGACAGGTATCTCCTCCCCTTTTGCCACTGCCATCTGTATGCCACTCCTGCAGATGGATTTTACTCCCGACACCTGCTGCTTCGTGTTAATCAGTGGAGCAGCATTACGATCTTATGGGACGATCGCCAATGGCCCACATGCCCTTACGCAGTACTGGTGGCTCGGAGCAACATTTCGGCCTTTCAGCTGGACTAGTGCCTCCCCATTGGGACGGCCCTGCGGTTGTGTGCGCTTCCATGTTGCCTTTTCGTACGTGATTGTGGCTCTGTGTACCATGAGGGAACAGGGCGTCACACAAGTAGTGGCTGGTCATTTCTTGCGGATGCAGCACACAATGGTGAAAGGTGTTTTGGAGTTCATGGCCTGATGGCTGTATGGGCTTGGTGATTTTGATGTGCATTAAATTTCTATTCTGATTTGGCCCGTGTAGCGTTTTTCTTTGCAAGTGATGTGGCATATGCCTATTTGGGGGGCGATGTATTGTGGGGAGATCTGCATTGGGTTCCAGCTTCGGAGTTTAGTTGCGTGGTACTGTACTGGGTGCGTTTGCCTACGAAGCCCGTGAGGTCAGGGATGGGGGCTGCCAATATGACAGTTTGAATGTTGTCATGCTCAGGGGCGGGGGATTGGGTTTTGTGTGACAGATGCCGGTCAGCCAGGTGGACTGGTGGAATGATGTGATTCTCGGAATATTGCTGGTCACAGGTGCCTGTGTTTGCGTGCGTTTCTTGGTGGGGGACTGTGGTCATGTCCATTGGGATGGCTTCTGTATTCGTGCCATCTGTGCCCTGCAGCTCCCATTGGCCCCTGTTGTGTTTCTTTTGTTCGTTGGCATGCATGGGTGACTTGTACATTTCAATGGTTGCATTGTGACTTCATTGCACCTACGGGGAGTTGTACTTTGTGGGCAGGGAGCGGTGTACAGGCACTCAGTGGGGCCGTTTACGGTTGATTCGCGATGCCGTACTTCTCACCATGGCGGAATGGTACATTCCGCCATGCTTGATGGCGTTAGGTACATGTCCGCTAGGGTCGGAATTGGCGTATCCTTGCGCCATGGTGGTGTTTGCGGTTTGGCATGGCGCGCGCGCGCGTGCTTGGTGCAGTTAGCGTTGGCGTTCACTACGGTGTCGCTAATGGCTTCGTACTTTGCGGTGACGGGTCATAGTCGCACCGAGCGCTATTCGATGGCGGTATTGCATTTCCGCCATCGTTTTCCGAATTCCGCCAGGGTCGTAATGAGGGCCAATGAATTCAAAAGATGCACGGAGAAATTACCATTACTTAATATAAATATCAAAGCTTTGCATTAATCCGTCTTCAGTATTTCAAAGAGTTTTGATGTGGCAATTACCGTGTGTCGTCATCTTTTCCCAGGATATCCAAGGAGGACAGACCGGTCCCACGCACTCTTGCCAGAGAGGCAATCTCTTCCGCTACCAGTTGAGAATTCTTGGTTTTCCTGGGAGACAGAAACACGTAGTTTAGGATGGAGCTGGAGACTAGGGGGGTGAAAGAAGGAGAGCCAAACTTGCATAACAGCTGGTTCTGAGAGCAAAGCGGGAAGTATTCTGCTTGGTAGGTGGAGTGCTGAAAATAAAGGCAAACTTTAAACTCTTGGATGGACCAGAAAGGGTAGATCAGACAGATGTATCCTTAATTCTTAAGAAGTGGATACATGGGCACTTACACCATCCATAATTGTAAGTTAAGAACCTCTTTTTGCCATCAATGAATGGGAGGGGAATAAGGACCCCACTACACTGCATGATATGCGGTTTGTTTCACTCACCATTATTGGGCAGGGATTGGGTGTGTGTATGAGAGCAGATATACACACTGTATCTTCGTGGCTGAAATGGTACTGCAGTTATCTTTCATCGCAGGGCCATAGGAAGTAATAATATCTCCAAAGTAGGGGGAACGAATAATGAACCAGCTTTACCATTCATGATCAGAGGATAATGGATCCTTCACTGAGGGAGGAATGGGACACAACCTACATTGCATGAATGAGGAATAAGAGGCCAGATTTATTTTATACTGGGAAGACATCCAAACCTGCTGTATCCTTTATGGTGGGTGCATATGGGACCCATTTATCCCCATGTTGGGGTATAAAGGATCAACTTTACTTTTCACAATAGGGGGATAAAGGACCTACTTTACTATTCAATATGGAGGGACCTGCAATGTTTTGATTTTGAGACATGCTTTATTATAGGTCCACAATTTACCATTCTTCTGGTGAGGTTACATGGCACCTTTGCTGTTGTATCTTAGCCTAGCACAACCGCCTTGCTGCTGTGATGTCACCATACTGCTGTGATGTCTTCATGGAACCATTGAGCTCCACCTATGTGTGTAAGATAATAGTTGGTCAGTGGTTGGAGAGAGGGATAGATGTTGGGTGTTGGACCAAAAAAGAATATGAACCCTCTGACATTTACCATAAATGGTGGCAGGATAAGGGGCAAGTTTACCCATCATTCTCGGGAGAATGAGGGGCACAGTTTACCCTTCATGGTTAGGCGATCTGCGACCCTCTTTACATTCCATGGCGGGGGAGAGGACAAGGGACCCAGTTCCATCTACTATAAATGGGGGTGAGGAAAAGTACTAGGTCCAATCTCCATGATCCAGTAAATTACCAGTGACCACATTCTCAACCCCATGCAGGGTCAGGGACAAGCAAGGGTTAAGAAATCAGCTTAATCCTTCATGCTTGGGGGCCAGGAGAAATAATCAATGTAATCTCTAAGGTGGGTAAAAGGGCTAGAAACCAGTTTAAGCTTCAAATACATTAGACCAAGACCGTTATGTTTGCTTGAGGATTGATGGGTTTGAGGCATGAAAGAGATGCTAAGATTAACAGGATACTCTATTCCACCTACTGTGCCATTGGCCATAACCTTTTTTCCACACATCTGCATCTGGATAAATATGGTATTGGTGAAATATATTCCAAGGAAATGATCTACCATTGTAATGTGTGACAGTAAAGGCCTGGAAGATCTCACAGACCTACAGGATGATCGGTTCTTTAAAGAAACCCTGACTGCAAAGGGACGGGTACTCAGGAAATGGAAGTCATCCACTGACTGAATAACTCGTCTCATCACCTATTCAAACATTGAACAGGTTATATTTGGAGAGCAAACTGTAGAGGTAGCTTACCTTGCATGAATGACTGTATTATTTTATGTCTTCCTGATTGTATTGTGCAGAACGTGAGAACGCAGCCTTTGCCTTGGACTTGTATGCTGAAATGCTGTCCTTCTACTTGACACTTTTATTTTGTAAGAGAACTTTTCATGTCTACGCCTCCCTCTCCATGGAAAGGCATTTGGGCTGTGTTGAATAAAATCCCACAACTGGAGGAACTCAGGGTTGTTGCGTCGCGTTTCGTACTGCCGTTTGTTTGTTGCTGTCCTGTGGCTTTGCTATTGCTAATAAAATTGATCACCAATCCATCAGAATAGTCTGTGTGTATTTCTCCACCACACTACTATGACACTGAAAAAGGTGACATACTTCCACTTGATCCATATCTTTGATGTACTGTACCTGCTCTAACCCCATCCTATTTTATATTCGCCATATTTTTACATGACAGTAAGATGTTTGTGATTAATATTTGATATTGTTCATATGAAGTAACCTATTCTATTAACACTTTCGGCCTGGGTGTCAACTGCCTTTTCTTAACCTGTGCAATTTAACCACACTTTCCCCCGCTAATTCGATCTATAAAAATCCAGGCAATCCAGGTGAAAAATATGACTAGGCTAGATAAATAATAGAAATTCTGCTTCTATATGTAAGATTGTGAACTGCTGCGTGTCGTGGTGTATAAAAGCCCCAACTTTATACAAAGTAAACTCATTTTTTTAAAATACACCAACAAGACTGTGCTTGTCCCATCATTTTTTCAGAATTTAATATCCGCACACAGTAAATTCTTGCCCTCCAACCAAGTCCTTGCCCTAGCTGACACTTTTGGTCCTTCTCATGGCTGTACAATGGCAAGTATATTCTTAATACAAAATCTTCCCTTCAGTTAACAATACAGTATTTCTCAGAAGGGAGTCATTTGGTATGAATACCATTCTGTACTTCAATCTCTGACATCCAAGGTCAGTTTTTTGCTGATTAGAATTCAAATAAAAATGATCATGTGCATAGCAAATATCACATGTCCATGCTTCAATCTTGTTTATATGGTCTTACACACCAGTTTTGAAGGAAAGAAAGTAGAAGAGAGAGAGAGGAACACTGGGGCATCGAAATTTGCAAAGATTGCAGTGGAAAGGGCAGTTAGGAACAGTATGAGCTAGGATACCAAAAGACAGGACCAATGGGATATAATACAGGGAGAGGAGAACAGGTATTATCCCAGAAGAAGGGGGAACTAGCAAAGAGGTAGGGGAAATGGATTTGTGCATACATATGGAGAAGGATTTGACAGAAAGGAGACCTAGATTTGGTGAATATATTGTTGGACATGTGGAAAGAGGTAGATGGGTGCCACCCTATGGTTTTGTCATTTTATGGCCATAGAGGGAGGGGTGGGGGGGGCAAAATATGCTGCGCCCATGTATCCCCCACAATAGTAGACACAATTCCTACAATGTAAGCATAGCTCCAAATTCAGCAACAGCAACAAAATGACCTGCAGAAACACCCTAAGAGCACAGGTAGAGTGAGCACATGTCACATTCATAGTGCATTTCAACATTTTCAAATTGCAGAGGAGGGGTTACAAGGAATAAAATAGCACACAGTACAACATGCAATTGCCAGGGCCAGAAATGAGTGGCTGTGAGGCAAGGCACAGTACACAGGATAAGAGCATATCTGCCACCACAAGGATCAACGTATAATACATATTTTGTACACCAACAGAAATAGTGATTTGTATCATATATTCCAAAAGATTATTTTAAATGCAAAAGAATACCTATAGGGTCTTATTAGAGTTATTAGAGTATAGCTTATTAATATAGTTGAAAGGAGCTTCATAAGGAGAGAGCTATTATTGGACAGTAGGGCAGGTGTAATTTCCCTTAGTGTTTTTCCTTGGAGAAAATAAATAAAAGGTAAGTACTTGTGGATACAAAGGGGAGGTGACAAAAAAAGAATGGCAAGTATTTGTGGACACAGGGGGGATGTGGGAGTTTCGCTACAGAACTTTATTGAAAGGAAGAAGACAAAGGTAAGTACATGTATATTAGTGAAGGGTTTAGGAGGTTAGATTAATAGTATTTTTAGCATATTGTAGCAGGTATAGGTAAAGTATTTTATGTATAAGTTTGGCCATATGATATTTTAGAGGAATTATTTTCGTTATATGCACAAAATAAAGGAGGCCCATAGATAAAAGGTGCAGTAACAATGTGTATGTTGAGTATTGAATGTTTATGTGTTAAATAGATGAAAAATGTATTGTGTATTGGTTTTGTTTTAGCAAAGGGACAGACAATTATTGTACTGAAGGGATAAATGATAGGCAAACGCATGTAAACATGTTTTACACCTGCGGCATGTACATAAACATTACATGCACAAAGCACATCTTCAGTGGTAAGTTCAAAAGAAATGGGATATAACAGAAAGTGAAGTTATATTTTGCCAGGACAAACACAGAAGGAACAGAACAGATCATGAGTATGAGTGGCACTTTTCTGCTCAATTCCACTCTCGCCCAATCATCTACTTCTTCTGCCAGAAAAGCTAGGATGTGTATCCTGGTAAATGAAAGATGGTACCTAGTAAAGTTAGGCATATTCATACCTTCTTAGTTCTACACGAACAGATGTTTCAGAGAGCCATCTTTGGAGATGTCCTGTACCAAATGAAATTTTGTATCGCTTTGGCTGTCTCCTTGTGAGCATGTTTTTCAAGAGCTAGTGGAATCATTAATAGGTCTTCATTTATTTTGCCAGCCGCCATCATGATCAAGGCATTCACTATCGCCTACAGCAACAGTTTCAAGATGGCCATCTGTCCAGGTCAATTTTTAGCCCAGCCACAACTAACTCTGTGTTACATTTCATCGTGTGTGCTAGTGCCAGAAATAAGCCAGATACCCAGATATGTAATCTTAAGTGAGACCCATTGAAACCCCCATTCTATGAGGCCCTTATTCTGGAAAGACAGTGATATTGCCATTGCCCCAGAATTCATCCAGTTAATCTTGTATCCTAATGCCTTGCCAAATTGGTCAATATTCCTCATTAACGCTGGGAAGGAACGCTGCAAGTTCTGCATTAACATGACTTCATCATCAAGACATAGTTTCTGTTCTGTTCTGTCATATCTCAGCACTTCAACTTGGTCGCCCTTCCATAACCAAATTGTGAGTGGCTCATTATCGAGCACAAAGAGCCAGTGGGGCAGGCTTGTCTTGTTCCTCATTTCAGGTCAATGAGTTTTTAACAATGTCTGTTGGTGATGACAGAGATTATAAGCAGCTATACAATGGCTTCACTGATATCAGGGAGTTCTGCCCAAATCCCATTCCTTGTGCTTCTCTACAGTAATCTCCAATCAATGCAGTTGAAGGCCTTTTACGCATCTAGTGAGATCATCACCTTTGGGCGATCCAGCCTCCTGCACTCTCTTACAGTAAGGATCAGTCCGGGCAAAGCCTACTTGGCTGGTGCTTACATTACTGGGTCGCATCGTAGCAAATCCTCTCCTTAGTGCTTTTGCTAGTACATTACAGAATGTAGTGATAAGACTCATGCCCTATAGCTTCTGAGTAACTGGCCTGTCCTTTTTCAGGAGGATCACAATATTTACATGGTGCACATCCACTGGTAACTGGCCCGTATATATCATGCAGAAGTTTGAACATGCCTTCTGCAATGACCTTGTAGAATTCTGGTGGCAGACCATCTAATCATGGGCATATTTCTGGAATTCAAACTGTTGACATCCCTCATCAATTTCTCTATTGTCGATTCCTTTTCTAGCAGTTCTACCTTGCCACTTCTGAGCTATGGCAATTCTTCCTTGGAGAGGAATTTGTCCACACTACTGTCCTCTGGAAAATGTTCATGTATGTTTAGTTTCTCAAAGAAGCTGCCAAACTGCTTGTTGATTTTGTCAGGATAACAAGTGAGTTTCAAAAATTCCTTCTGGATCACACAGATGGCTCTCTCATTATTCACCAGCCACATGTGTTGTGGCAGTAATTGACTACACTTCTCCTCCTCACCACATTTTGCCTTCTTTATCTTGAACAGAGCATTTTCTGCTTTCTCAGACTTAATTTTGTTAATTTTGTATTTTCTTTTTAGCAGTTCCCTCTCTGTGGTAGTAGTTTGGCAGCAAGAGTATATATTTTCCTGATGTTTGATCTCCTTTTCTAGTCTCTCAAATACTTAGGCCTAAAATGGTTTCAGTTTACTGGACAGACCGATGAAAAAGCCGTGCATGGTACAATTAAAGGCTTCCCATACTACTTGGCCCTGCCCTTTTCGCAATTAGGTCTTTAATAGCTTACTTTTCTAGTGTTGACACAGTACGTTTCCAAATGGCGGATCCCCTCAGCATACAATTGAGGGCTACAGACATCATGATTGGTGGGATGGTCTTGTCACGCCTGCTCCGGGCAGGAGACCGCGGCCATGCTCCCTATGGCAATGGTGGCGACGCATCTCGTACATTTCTCCTAATTCCGCTAACATGGAGAACACAAGAAAGAGCTGCGCTCTAGTCATTCAAACCAGGAAGTTCCTGCAAGCTTCTCCGCCTGCTATGGAGAATGGATTTCCTTCGGCTGCCTCTTCGACGCAGCGCATTGCTACTGTCTTCAGAGGCCACGCTACGTAAGTCCGCGCCTCCAGACTTGCTTTATATCCATTAGGAAAGCTTTCATTCTTGGACCTCTTTCAATCCTGTCTACCGTCTTCTCTAGAGACCTCTCTCTCCTCGTCCGTACATTACAGACAACATCTTTCAACCTCCAATGACAGGAATCACTGGTACTGGGTTCAGTACGTATCTCTCTCTCTCTTCCATTAGTACATTAACACCACTTACACCTATCAAGTTCTAACTGTCTCTTTCTTCGCATACAGTCACCCGCTTTCTTTCGGGACTACATTTCCCATCAAGCAGTGCAATCTAACGGATTACATTCAGTGTGCTGTGCAGTTTTCGGTAGGTGTTTGTCAAAACCATTCATTCAATCTTAACAACCCTTTTCTTTCTAAGACTAACTTTCACCCATACTTTCCTTAAACTCGCAGAGGTCATCGGATTCAGCAGTTTCGTTCTTCCGGCAGACCGCCGATTGACAGAACTAAAAGGTACATAACAGTCTAATAATAGTTCACTTACTAGTGCCTCCGTATAACCACTCTGTATTCCTTGTTTAGGATAGGCTGTGATTTCGATTGCCTCCCACGGACCATAGGACGTCGGACTACTGGAACCGAAGTCTTTCCGGACTGATCTCCACTCCTCGGCACGACAGGTTTTTTTCCCCCACGAGGGTTTCCCTGACTTCTTCTCATCTTGCCGTTTACCAGGCACGGTGAGAGGAGGACAGGTGAGCCTTACCTTCTTCAGTGAGAATACAAAGAGTACAGGTTAGTGCACAGGATTGTTGTCTCCCTGATTTCTATACTAGTGACTGTGAAATACGGCTACCGGTATTGAAGTATTTGTAATAGTATCCAAGCTTATTGTGACAGGTCTGATATGTGGATGGTACCTACCTCATTCATGGAACAATTCTGTGTTACTCCCGCAATGTCATGAATAGATCAAATCCACGACTACACATTGTGTACCCCCTAAATGGAAGCTGTATTCTTTGGACGTGGAGTGTTCAAGTCTCCACACATTGAGGAAGTTCAATTCTTCAACTAACACCTTATGAATTCTCGACTGTTTGCTGCAGTTCAGCATCAGCCCTATCACCTCGTCAATATCACCTCCTCACAGAATGTTATCTCCCAGGTGATCATGTAGGTGTTGTGCCACATTGTGGAAAAACTGATGATATTCCACTGTTGGGGCATTTATATTAACCACCATCACTAATTTGCCTAGATTTCCAATAGTACTGTCACTATGCATTATTCTGCATCTGTTTTGTCTGAAATTAACTTGATTGTTAGTTTTCTTTGTAGCTAGATTGACACTCCTCTACATCTTGAGATGCATGATGTGAAAGTGGCTTGACCGATCTGCCCTTTACGTAGTATTGTGGCTTCTTCGCTTGTCAAGTGTGTCTCTTAGATTAAAACCACATCCATTCCAAGTCCTTTTAGACGCACTAATACTTTCTTTCTCTTGATTGAGTTGTTGACACCTTTGATGTCCCACAATACAAGTTTCAAGTCTGGCTTCCCTTGCCTAAGACCCTGCTTCACCAGCACCCTGCATGACTCCAAACATAGCTTCAGTCTTAACATTACTGTGTAATCTGATGTACAGCTTTGTGGATGATACTTCTCTAGTAGTGAATATTGGCCCCAAATGTCACCTTAGCTAGTATTCCCTTTGCACCGGTGTTTCCCTTTACAGGGTACAGAAGTGTAACCTTAACCGTTGTCCAAGAGCGTTTTATCTACTCCACTCTCCCATATCTTTCAATAAGTGCACCTAAAGTCTATGAAATGTAAATACTTTGTAACTCAAACACTTTAAAAACCTAACTAACTAGTTATCCATAACTTATTAAGCTGCTTCAATTTCCTAGATGCTGGTCCCTAAACAGCATGTTATCTGCTTTCAACAGTTTCTCTAAGGACTTAATTTGCCAGAGGTATGCCACCCTCAGGGTGCCTATGATTTAATATCAAAATATCTTCCTCTGTCCAATCTCATCATACATGGTAACAGAGAAAAGAACTCCCAAAGTAGATATGAATGCAAACAACAAAACAAAAACTATGAAAGACTTCATGTCGATTAATATTGATGATGACAATTACAGTAGTATGAATAGTTCAGAATTAGATACATGGTCAGAGGAAGATGCGATGTATGGTTGATGCTCTTGGCTTATGGCCAAAAGGAGTGTTTGTGCGTCTAGAAATTACCCTACCAAAGCATAGATGGTATATTATGTTGGTCGAAAACCAATCGCATCATATGCCCTACATCGCCAAATACCGAATCGTCAGTATAACCATAGAGCATCCATTTTGTGCCCACAAAATCTGCAATTTGCTTTCTCTTGCCTTTCTGTTCAAACGCTTTGAAAAATGTATTTCATTTCGTTCTGCTCTTACACAAGCAAGGCCATGAGTTACATGTTGAGAGACCGGCCCAGACAGAGAATGCCAAGCAGTACTGAAATACATTGTTTTCCTCCCTCACAAGTCCTTGAAGGTGAGCAGAGAGGCATTTAATCACCAAGCCAGGTGCCAGCTGGTCTCGCTGAAACTGTAGAAACAGGCCGTTAAAGGCATGAATTTTACTCTCCTAATGGCCCCCCTTTTTGTCCCTCTTAGATCAGGCTGACCGCTTGTTCACGAATAGAAACTAGAAGATAGCATGCTTTGGAATGTGTCTCTCCTACGAACACAGTTTGCTCACTAAACAAGTGCTTTATGTTCTCTATAACAAAGAATCCTGTCTGCTCATTGCAAATTGCAACTGTTGCTAAATCAAGTAATATAGATTAACAAAGAAACGTGTCATAAGGTGTCATATTCATCATAATTGTCAATCACCGAACCTTAGCTCATGAAGATACATTATGGGCGGTTTTGATTTGTCACAAACAGATTGTATGATTGTACTTTTGTATATATGATACTGTTGTAGAATGCTCGCTCTCTTGCATCTCTCGAGGTCTGGGTGACAGACGTTGCGAGATCCAGTCGGCCGACTGAGACTATTTGCTTTGCAATAAACCCTAGATTTTGGGAATTGAACCTCGTGTCTGTCGTATCAGTTCGTGTATGGTGATTGTGCCTTGTTTCCATGCGGAAGGGTCTTCAGGGCCTAGCAACCACAGCTCTTCTGCCCAGAGAAAAGGACTTGACATTACATTTTTGCTTCCTTGTGGGCTCTGATGGTTAAATCATGCCTACTAATAAGTTGGAACAAAAACATTGCGCATATGGTGATTCTATCATTGGCCACATAATTATTAATTTATAAAATAAATTGGCCACATACATGTCATTCAGACATTACTGAACTATGGAATTATTAGTAAGTCCTTCCACTTTGCCTTTTAACCTGCTGGCCATGTCCTTCCTGGCCTATGTTATGTTTAACATACTTCAGACCCAGAAGCAGCTCCAGTGTTCCCTTTGCAAGCTATTTCTAAATGCTAACAATCCCATGCTGGGCATGGCATGACTTACCTCCCATACTCCCGCAGTCAAGAATTATGGGTTGCCACATGTTTATTTGTATGTTCTCATATCCAGTCTGTCAGCATAGTAGCGAAATTTCCCATAAATCCAATCTTCTGACTATGTTAGCTCTATGTAGTATTGACCTTGCAAGAACCAGGAGCATTGGTAGCTGACTGCCTGTTTAGGCGTCCTAGGGGCTGAACCATATTCTCACTTGTTTTTGGGCACCCAGCTCCCCCTACCAGTGCAATATTCAAATTCCCTGCCTGTCCTATCGCACCTGCTATCTTTCTCAGATTCTGCTATAGCTGCTCCAATTGATGGCGTACATTGGTGAGTCTTCTTGCTTGTTCCAGACATCCTCATCTTGATGTTCTCTTTGCATCATGATTTAAGGAACACAACTTCTCTTTGATACACCCAGCCTTCTGAATCTGTATCTTTCAGAGTTGGAGCATGGCTGCATGAGAATCATGTCTCACGCTGGAGAGCCTTTAAGTGTCAGTGGCCCTCATTACAAGTTTGGCGGTCACATTAAGGGTCCCACACACATTCCGGACCACCACACTACAAGTCTGCCTGCAGGGGCCGTTGCACCTTGACAGGTCAGAACTGCCGGGTGCAACGGCCCCTGCAGGCAGACTTGTTATGGAAGCACCAGCACCGTTAGTCCTATGGGGCTCCATGGGAATGGGAATGGGGAACAACATTTCCCGGCGCCTGACTTCCAATCCACCGGGACTTGTAATGTCCCGGTGGCACCGGGAAGTTAGGCGCTGCTAAAGTGTTACCAATCCAGCGGCAACCCACAGGAAGCACTGGCAGGGTTACTGTGGAACTCGTAATGAGGCCCAGTGTCTCTGGGTGCCAATAATCCTCACAAACCTTAGGTATAAATGCCATACATATACAGCCAATCAAAGTTTCTCTAAGCACCACATTATCAAATCGTGAGGGCAAGGGAAGGGACATGGATGGAGGCAAAGGCTATCTCACCTCTCCACTAGGGAATCGCGGGGCACCCTCCTCCAGACCAATTCCTTCCAAACATTGCACAGCTCCCACATAGCTCCTCCTTAACCAACTCATCGCCGGAGTGGGATCATCAGCACTCCTCACACGTTCTGGCAGAAAAATATTTACATTGGCTGGTTGTCAATATAGTCTTAATATTCATTTTCTTTGCAAGTGTCTATACTTCATCAAATGCCTTCCTTTTTTCCACCCACTTTCATTGTGCTAATCCTTTTTAGAGGCATGATCTCTCTGATGTAATCTACCAAGCCTTGTAGCCTAAGTCCAGGTCTGAGGGGTTGATGACTGCAATTCCAAAAGGTTAAGACAACATCTGTATAACAAAGGCAGCCATGTTCCCCTTACCTTCACTCAACTCATCTGCCCCAACAATGCGCAAGTTGTAGGGGTTGCTTTTCCTGTTGAAATCAGTATCAGGATAACACTGTTTAGACACCTGACCTTTCATCTTGTTGCATGCTCTAAAGATCCCAGCTGTTTCACCGGTTCTCCTCTCCACCACAAACCTTCCACCTTCCACAGGGGTCAGTTTACCAGATAGGTAAGCTGGTGTCATCTTCATGGCCCCAAATCTTGCGCAACCCTAAGGATGTCTTTAGAGCTGGGAATGTCCTTTTGCCTTCATGCTTCAGATCCAGGTGGTCTCACTTCTTTGGCCTTCTTATGATTAGGGTTTTCAGTCAATTTCTTATTTTTAGGGTTTGCAACACTTTTTATCCTTTGTCCAACGTAAGTCTTGGGGAGAGCAAGAGCTTCCAGATCAAGATGGTGCTCTGTCAGCTGACATTCCGACAACCAACGTGTTCGGTTCCAGATGTAAGATGATGTATCCGACAAAGGAGGGGTGCCGGTTTTGATTTAGATGGGAGGATTAAGGTTAGGGCTAAGCGAAATGGCTGTCAAATATGAAAATATGGTGGACAGATTATTAACAGGATCAAAGACCCAATCCACTGGGTTAGGTGGAGGTTTATCAGAATGTGAGCTTGAAGAAGAGCTGGAGATGGTGTGTCTGAGTGTGGGGAAGATGCCGCCGGCAAGTAGGAAATGTGACAGGAAAAGAAAAGCATTTGGAGAAAGAGGCTAAGACTGCTAATAAAGTGAGGGTCTGTCTAGAGAGAAATGGCAGGTATCTCTAATTCATCAGGTTTTTTGTGTGCAAAAATTGACCCAATGGGTAAAAAACGCATAAAATGATGCAATCCTGCCAAAAAGAAGCAAACACCACCAAGGCATATAATTAAATTAAAAACAACATGATGATTTCATTTTTTGTTCAATACAAAAGTGATTTGTTAAATTAAATGTAAATTAGTTACACATTTACAACACACTGTTATCATTACAATGATTCTAAATTAAATTTCAACAACATTGTACAGAAAATCATAACATACATTCCGAATAATCACATTCACATCAGCTCTCATTCTGCATGCATTCTTACATTCTTACAATATAGCTGGGTTACCCGGCGTCGCCCGTGTACTGATCGAGTGGTGTCATGTGCCCTGGAGGGTGTTGCTCTTGTCCTCTTGTCGGCAAGTCTTGCTTCAGTTTGCTGTGGCATCTCATTTGCCCTGGAGAAAGTTGCTCTTGTCCTCTGGTCGGCAAGCCGTGTTTCTATTTGTTGTTGTGTTTCAGAAGCTCTTGATATTGATTTTCGCTTTGCATCAGATGGAGCTTTTCCAAGTGATGTTTGTTTTTTGTGCGGCATGTTTCAGTCACTTAATGGCTTCAGCGCATTTGAGAAAATGGCCAAGAAAGATTGATTGATTGTGCTCTCTTCTTGTGAATGAACTTAAGTAAACTGTAACCTTGCCATTTCCCATATTTTGAGTGGTGTGATAAAGATTTTTTTTAATTTCTTTTGTTTTTTAATCTACTTTAAAAGTGATTTAATAAACAGTTTCAAACTGTATACAGTAGTAATACATTTTAAAAGAGTAACCAACATATCAAACATTTTGCTTCAGACTCTTTTCCAAACGTTGCCTCCTACTAGTACCTACTGTAGTGAATCGGGGTGAGCATCAGTAAATGAGCGTGTCTATGGAGTACATTTTTTTAATCCAAACATAGACTACAATCTTGTCCCAGACAAATAAGGAATCCATGCAAAATTTGGTAGCAGTGGGTTCAAAGGTGTGGGTTTGTATAGCCGGACAAACATACATACACACATACAACATTCAGCTTTATATATAAAGATACATAAAAACAAAATATTTGTAAACACTTTTTTTTAAAGATTTACACTTGGTGACCCAAAGTAACCCCCATGCTGTTTCTATTCAACATCCAACTTCCATTAGTTCAATAATTATATTCAAATATTCTTTCATATTTGTCATGTTATCTGTTTGGATGTGACAGCTTTACTAACCAGACTAGTTTCTGCAAAAGGGTCTTCTTCTTCTCAATTATCGGAGGCGTGGGCGGACCCACGCAGGCGCTTCTCCATCCTAAAGGATGATGTGCACCAGACCCACCATCAATACTTAACTCACATAAACTCACAACTCCTCCCACCGCCCCGTCTGCCTCACAAAATCCAACATCACACTGCTCCTCCTCCTGCCTCTCACCCTGTCACCTCCCAGCAAAGCCCTCCCACTCAGCTCAGCCACACCCAGCGCAGTCAACCGAACCCTCATCAATTCTCTCTCTTCAACATGTCTCCCACACCTAAGCAAAAAATGTCCCACAGTCTCAGGCACGCCACACACTGCACAGTCCCTCGACTCACACTTCCCCACTCGAAACAGACAGTCATTCAGCCCCACATGCCCTATCCTCAACCGATTCAGCATCACCTCCTCCCCCTCCTCCATTCCAGACTCCCCGCATCCACCTTCACCGACACTTTCCCACGAACACCAAACATCCACCTACCCTTCACCCCACTCACCCACCTCTCCTGCCACTCATCCATGACCCGTCTCACCATCACAGCCTTCACCTCATGCACACTCAAAGGCAACCTCACATCAACCGCTCCCCTCTTCATACCCTCACCCACCGCCAGATCCACCAACTCATTACCCAAAATGCCACTGTGACTGGGGACCCACGCCAACTCCAAATCCATTCCCCCACGCACACACCAATCAATCTTCCTCCTGATATCCAAAATCACATCCTTCCTATCACCATCCCCTGCCACAATCGCCTGCAACCCACTCAATGAATCCGAGAACACCACCACCTTCTCATACCCCAACTCGCACACCCTATCAATCGCCAATGCAATCGCCACCAACTCAGCCGTCCAAATACACACATCATTTGTCAGTCGCCCCACTTTATACTCCCCAGTGCTTTCCAAATAATACGCCATACCCACTCTCCCAGACACAGGATCTTTCGAACCATCCGTGAACACCTTGCATCCTTCCTTCCCTGCCACATACGCCTGACCCAAAGCCTTGATCTCACCCCGCAAACCCTGCTTCTTCGACACCACACTCGCCAATTCTAAGCACACCTTTGGAGACCCCATCATCCACAACGGCCATCTCACCAAATCCATACCCATCACAGCCAACAACTCGCCTACACCCCACTTCACCCCTTTCTCCCACATATGAACATTCACCATCAATAGTATGGTAGGTTTAAAAAAAAAATATGAAAAACTCATTTTGCTGCAATGTGATAGTAGAATAAGCAATTTCAGCTAAAAAGTCCCACATGCACAGCACCACCTTCTATACATCACTGGGAGTTCACCTCCAGATCAGAGCTATGCAGCAAAGCACTATGGATATGCAAATTCACTGAAATGCTTGATTTTTGCCCAGTATGAAGATATTGCCTAATCTTTTAGTCCAGTACTATTTTATGCTACACTTTATCAACCCAAGACTGACAGCTCTCGAGGATGCAACAACCAACTACATAGGTGTTTCACCCCCTTAGTAAAGAAGCTTACAAAAAGATGAAAGACTTCTGTCATCGCCATTGTTGCATGAATACAAACGAGGGTAACAAAATTACTAAATGATCTTGTCTTTCATTACACCTGCTTTTTTATCTCAATAATTTAACTCCCCATAGGTTGGCACCGCTGATTGCATTTAATGAACCAACGCGCCTGTATTTCTTCACTTTCTATTTTCAAGTTATTTATATATTTACACATTTATGATGTCCATGTAAGAGAACAAATAGGGGGAACAAAACAATATGATCCTAGAGGAAAGCAAAGCATTAATTCCTTTGCGTAATGATGGTAAACTATGCCTTCAATTGCAAAGATGCATTGTGTTTAATTAGTAAAATAGGGGGCACGCAATTGGAAATTCAGCAGGTTTACGCAACAATGACATAAATTAACTGCAGAAGACTTAGACAAGGGTTGTTTGACAGTTCTGGTATATTTTCTAGTTCATGATTCCAATTCGCAGCGGGTATTTGGGAAAATAGGATAAGTAAAAAAGCAATGTGATATGATGTGCATAGACAACATCTAATCCGGAAGGCCTTAAAGAAGTGAAGGTGCTGAGGAGTGGTTTAAATTAGGGTGCTTGCATTGGGCGTGGAATGGGCAGAGTCCACTGTAATTCAGTCCGGAAGGATACGAGTAAAGGGTATGCAGTAATAAAATTGCAGCAAAAATGTCGCCTTTACAAAAAATCGTGGCAAAAATGCTGTGGTTTGACCCGGTAAAGGTGTACCCCATTATACCATTTAAGGGGAGCGGGGGTTGCGAGGGTGTCCCCTGCATCCTTTACATGGATTGTGGTGGCAAAACCACGGCCTTTTTGCCGCAATTTCTTGTGTAAACAGTAATTTTTGCCACGATTTTAACACATTGTACCGAGTAAAGCACATGTACATGTGGTACCCAGTGATTTCACTGCAGCATATTCAATGCACACATTTTTCAGTGCAGACGGCTCATTGCAATGAAATGTACAGACCATTTATAAATTAGAAAAGTACATATAGTAAGTTTGTGAAAGGAGATATTGTTTTTAAGAGTCGAGGTGGGGGCAACAGGGGTTATTGGAAGAGAGTTTGGGTGGTTTCCCACCCGCATTCTGCAGCTGCACTGAATAGAAAATGGTGAAAAATCGGTAGTAAAAACATCAGCAGCAAAAGCCTATTATTGATGTCTCCTCGAGTATTGTATATGTGCAGGTGAGCTGTTCCTCAGATTATTCTAGAGGCAAAGATAACGGTGGTAATTAGGAACAACACCAAGGGAAAAGGCTAGGAAACTCAGAATGTAAGTATTTTGTGGACCTAGAGATGTAATTCTGATCCAATGACCATACAACGCTTTTTTGTCAGCACAGTGGTCTACCATGTACAGGAGTATTGTGTTGAAGCCAAAAGCCCTAACCCGATCATGGAGGGGACGGATATAGGTGAAAGGATCGAAAAAAAAGGATCGAATGCCCTTTTTTTCGAAAGCAAATGGACCGAAAAAAAGGGTAGAATATTTTTATGGGGTGGTCCCCCCCCCCATCCCCCTGTTTTCTTTTTAAACATTTTTTTTATGCATACCAAACTAAAAAAATATATAAATAAATAAATAAAAAAGCATTCAACCCTTTTTTTTCCGGTCCTTTTGGTGTCGAAAAAAAGGCATTTGATCCTTTTTTTTTAGATACTTTGGTTGGACACCGTACAGTACAGGGTAGCATTTGTAGAGAAATACATGCCTCTCTTTGAGATGTTTGACCAGGCCCATAAAGAACCAGGCTATACTAGTGATCATCTCCCTTGTTTAGGACCACATGCTATAGTCATAACAACCAGGGTATTGGCAGCCATGCCACGCCAAAAGGCAATGCTGCCTATACCATCTCATCATAGGTTCCTGTTGGCCAGTGGGAAACAAAATGACCATGTACCACAACAAGTAAAATGCCGGAAGTAGCCGGAAAGAATAATACAGCCTACCATCTTTTTCCATGGAGCCCAGTAACAGCAGAGTTGAGCCTCGGAGGAACATGCAAGGAAAACTGAGTAGCATGAAAAACCACAGGAGCAGAGTGTGGCATGACAAATCTTACAGTCTGACCGCGTATATCAGAGGGGAACCTCACAGACACCCAACAGATATAAGAGTCGTCAGGAGCGAGAAAGACAATGGAGCTGGTGGGGAGCCACGAACCTAGGACGCAGAGCCCAAAAGAAAATACAGAAGTTCCCCCTGATACCAAGAGGGATGTTATAGGTTCTGAGGGCCACAGGCAGGCACCCGGTGAGGGGCTCAATTAGTATTGAGTACACAAGACAACAAGAGACATGTGCACACCAATTGCAGGGCCTGGGAAAGAGTCACACAAAGCACCAGGGAGCATCAGGGCTGTGGAACCAAACCTAGCAGGGGGCAGAGCATGAACCTGGACAGGCAACACTGGTGGATCTGGTGGAAGAAGTTCTTGACCCTACGATGGCTGAGAGGCCTAAAGAAGCTAAAGAGCCTGCTACTGTTATTCGGACCTGGAGAGCGGAGAAGCATGATGCACTGTAAAGATGAGGGAACGTCTAGCGGGTGAGCATGGTACTATATCCATGAAGAGTGATCTGGGCACTATATCCCTCAAGAATGAGCTGGGTTCTGCATCCCTGAAGAGTTCAGCTGACCACTATATCCATGAGTGATTGGAACACTGTGTCACAAAGCACTGAAAGATGTGAGCTAGGCACTATAACCCTGCCCTGTAAGGATTACAAAGTGTTGTCTGGGAACTATATCCGCAAGACTGTGCTTTAGGCAAAGAAGCAAGCTGGGGGCTACATCCCTGAGGATATGGGTAGAATAGAGATCCACAGGGAGTTTATTGCCCCTATTAAGAGCATGCCCACCTTTCCTACACTAGAGTTTATCCTTTCTGCACACATTTTACAGCTACTGTAACTTCCAAGACAGAAACACCTTTTTTAGTTGTAGATAACGCCAAAGTTCCCATAGGTGTTTATCAAATCTCATTCTGACAAGAATAAAGAGTTGAAACTGTACTTCTGTCTCAAATGTTTTGCTGACTGCCACAATATTTAGGATACAGGCTAAAAAGACAGATCGCAAACGAGGTGAGTGCCCCTCTCTTACATCAGAACATCCTTCAATGAGTTCTACGACTGCATTGACTCCTGAGCTAGATACAAAAAAGTTATTATCATTTTTGGGCAAGGTAAAATGAACAAACAAAAATGTTTTCTCAGAGGGTTAGAGAACTGAAAATGCAGGTTGTTTGATGTAGAGGGTCCCTTATCTAGGTTTTCTGACATAGTGATGAGGCTGATGCTCCGAAACGGCAAGTCATGTAGTGTAATATCACCAGCAGCCATATAGGGTATGTTTGTCTGCTTGCTCATTCAAATCTGTCCCTTTTAATGGCTCCTTTCCGCCAGTACACTTTTTTAAACATAAGTGGTGCTGCATTAAATTGGATACTGAACAGCTATGAGTTTGTCAAAGACATGAATGGGAATATGTAAAGGAGCAAAAAGATATGCGCAAGGTATTCAGCAACAGAGATTTTCAAGGGGCTGCTGAATGTAGAGCCACTTTCCTGTCAAAGGCATAGGGATCACCATGGGGTGCTTTCAGCATTTTTATAGGCGCTGATATGACCTTAAAGGGCCTTGAAGAGTTGCAAGAGGAGAGAAGATACAGCGTAAAATTCAGGTATGTTTACGTCGAGAAACATTTTGTACACTGCAAACCCTTGTTGGCAGATTTCTTCAATCTTTAGTCAAATGGGAAGACCCATGGGTGCTAGAGACTCTGGGGGTCATTATGAGTTGGGCGGTAAGGGATACCGGGCACCGGTAAGGAGACCGGTTCCGGTAATCCCTTACCGCCCAATTCCGAGGTCCCTTAGCGGGAACCGCAAGGGACGTGTGGTCGGACCACACGTTCTTTACGGGTCCCGCTAAGGGACCAGGGTGCTAATTATGGGCCTGCTATTAACAGGCCCGTAATTAGTGCCTTCCCCATTCCCATTTGAGCCCTTAAAGGGCTCAAATGGGAATGGGGAAAGGTCGGGTGAATGGGGACTTTCCGGGACCGCACAGGTCGGAATGTCCCGGTAAGTCCTCATTCACCCAGACCGGACCCGGGTTTGGAGGCAGCCATGGCGCAAATAGTGCCATGGCTACCTCCAAACTCGGAATGGGGCCCAGTGTGTGGGTAAAACATATGGTTGATAAGTTATATGTTCGGATAGTTCGGCCAAGGAAAACGTGTCTTCTGTCAGCAGGCGAGAGAGCTGATGAACATGGAGGAAGGATTGTCAGTGGAAGGTGCTTCTTGTCAATTTTAGAAAATACCACAGGGTTTAAAATGAATACTTTCTGGTAGAAACAGGCACAAAGATGGGACCAGTCATAAATCTGAAGCGCTCGAATGATTGGGTGGGGGTCTGCCACTTAAGGAAATGATCTTCTGAGCTTCGGGGATTAAGTCCTAAAGACTGTTACTTGATAATTGCAGTTTGTGTAGAGGATTACGAGTACTTGCAGTTCAGAAGGAATGGGATGAGGTTGAGGTTCACCTGCTTTCCATTTGGCCAGGTGTCTTACAAAAGTGAAGTGCCTCTGATGACCTGGTTGTTTGCCAGGGGCATTAGGATGATTATATATTTGGGTGATACCCTGATCATGGCTCAGGGCAAACATACACTAGCTACGCAAATAGAAATAGTGGTGAATTGGCATCACATGGTGGATTTTGTGGTAAATCAGGAAAAGGCATGCTTGCAAACAAAGCAGGAAACTCTGTTTTTTTGTTTTTTGTGCTAGATACTTTTTTAAGAGGTTTAAGATTGCTGGTGGACGAGCTGCACATAATAAGAAGAGAGTTGAGAAAAGCAACATAATGACATGGATTGTACGGTTGCTTTTTTCTTCAATTCAGACATGCATTCCAGGGCCATAACATTACTGAGTGCTTCAGAGATTGAAGGCAGAGTATTTAAGAAGGTGTCTAAGATATGCGCATGTCCGGATTTTGTCAGAGGAAGCACAAGAAAATATTTCATGGTGGCTGGAATAAACGCAGCATTTTTGGGACCGCCCCAAAAGTGGTGATAGAATCGGATGAAATCACAACAGTGAGAGTGCACAGTGAGGAAGTGTGATGCAAGGTGGGACTGATCTAGAGAAGAGGACCCTAAAGATATTAATTCTTTAGAACCTCTCTCCAGATCGATTGCCTTGAAGAGCTTGGAGAGAGAGAGATGATGCGCTGCTGTAGCTCGGGAAAGATGCACGATCTGCCTGTAATTTGTCATATAAACGCATATGGCTGGAAAGTTGTATTACAGGTAGAGTATGTGCCGGGAATGAAGGAAACTGTCGCCAATTAGAGTTCCCAATATTTTGAGGATTGCACAGGAGCATGTTTCTTAGGTTTCAATAAGTTTGGGGGCCGTACAATGTGGATAGGTTTGCAAACAGATCAAATGCTTAGGTGAAGGATTTTTCAGATACATCTTAGATGTCAAAGCTCAATTTCTTGATGTTTTCCTTTAGGTTTGAGGAGGTCACTGGTCTTACAGTATGTAATTTCTCTATTCACAAAGATCTCAAGGTAATTTGGAACAAGACAAACACATTTGTAATTGTGAATCCACTGTGCAGGACGCAGGTTCGGTTCCCATCTCTGATGGAGATATTGCATAGCGTTCTAATCTTCTGTTCCCAAAGTTTCGTGAAATGCTGCAGTGTCCAGGGCGATTGTTACACAGGTAGGTTTATAGGATAATTTCCTTGAATAATGGTGTATCTCAGATTTTTAGAAGAAGCTGGAGAGCTTATGCAGGACAGCAAAATGGTAGAGAATGGCTTGGAGATTATGGAGTAGATGGCATGTTGGACAGGCTTTGGTTCTCCTTACAGCATCTGTAGTTGAAGCAGTGAATTTTTTAACTAATAACTTCAGAAGTGAAAGAATTGTGAAAGGGCAGTGAACTGAGCAATCACCTGCGCTGGGTCCCTTGTTGTGAAGGTGCCTCCTGCAGCATGTGTCTGGGTTAAGAACCTGCGCCCTGCCTGGCCCGAGCAAGACTATGTAGAGTAACCAGATACCCAAAACAAGAATGTGCATGGAGCAGATTTTTTAAGAATGGTGTGATTTAATATGTCACCCAAGTTGAGTGATTGATATGGAACATAATGCAGGTTGAGCCTACAAGACAAAGGTATCATGTAACAAATTGACAGATGTTTCGACCTGATTGCAGGTCTTTTTCAAGAATGTTAACAACATTACATCAAAAAACTATTGTCACACATTGTAAATCACCTGAAATGTGAGTTCCATAAAAGACATATATGTCCCAGTGCTTTCAAAATATGTTTGCATTGCAAAACAGCCACAATCGAGGCAGACAAACACGTTTAGACATGTTGAGATATACAATCAGCGTATACAAGATTGGTCAACATCAGGTACAAGGGGGACGAGAAGAACAGAAGAACAAGCAATTAGGTACTGTTTGTAATATAGGTCTACTGTTATTAACTCGTACTCAGTTAGCACCACGAGAATCTGCCTGGGGTTAAACTCTTATGCCCCGTGACTAAGACACACGAAAGATCAATATGCCGGTATGTTAGGGAAGAAGGTAAGCATCACACATTTGCACAAAGCCAACAAATCTGCTCAATGTGCATTGCTGTCTTAGGTATCGGGTTACTCTACATAACTGCAGAAGTAGTTTGGCACACAGGATGATTAATATACACCATTTTGCAGTTACTTTGGGCCATGCATTTAGGGATAGGTGTACTGTTGACAAACTTGCAGTGGTATGTAGGCTAATGGAAAGTATTCAGATTAGAAGCCCTCCAGTGGTTATGAAATCAACTTCATGAGATGTGGAAGAAGTGTTAAGAAGTTTGCTGCAGTGGCAGTTTAATACATTATTGGAAGTAAAAAGCTTAGCAAGAACATTGACTAAAATGGGCCCAGGCTGAAAAGCCAATGGGGAGAGTTGCACTCTAGCTAACAAACTAGAAAAACATTTGGTTATAATGTTCCTTCACTCTCAGCTAGTTTTCAATAACCTGAAAAGAGTACACCCAGACTTTTGTTAAGAAAAGACCAAACTGTATTGTGTTAAAACGACCTCTGTGAGCGGCCTTTGCCAAAATGCCAATCTACCAATGCATTTTTGACTATCCGTCTGTCACCATGGCAAGTAGCTGGCAAAACCGGATGAGAGCGCAAAACGAAGCAAGAGCACCCTGTTGCTGGCCCAGTCAAGTCGGTGGCGTTGGCATGCTCTCGATGAGAACACACTGTTCAAGAACAAACTGTTTGTTTAATCACACTGAACCCGACATGACTGTCTGTGTAGAGAGGTTCACGGGTCACTACAGGACCCGGTTTTGCCAGCTACTTGCCCTGATGATGGCCGAATAGTCCAAAATGCAAGGGCAGATTTTCATTTTAGCAACGGCCGCTCACAGAGGTCATGTTAACACAATACAGTTTGATCTTTTATTCACAAAAGTCTGGATTAATCTTTTTAGAGTGAAGGAACTTTATAACTAAATGTTTTTCTAGCTTGTTAGTCAGACTTAGGGAGTGCAACCCTCACCGTCGGCTTTTCAGCATAGGTCCATTTTATTGGTATCATTTTCAATGTTTCGTTCAGAGGCATTCTTGAGAGGGTATGCACCCCAAACTTGATCAATAACAGTATCTATTAATAATTAAACTTGCTGTATAGAATTAAAATTAAGTGGTGCCCATTCACCTAGTCAGTTCCTATCGAGGAGTGTCTGATGTAAAGGCCTTGGAGGTGGGCAGTAGGGTGTTCCCACCAGAGAGAAGGATACAACTTTATCAACTACTATTTGCTATCTTACATATGAAACTAATTATAATGTGTAAAACAAAGGGGGGTCTGGGAATCTCTCTACCAGCACGAAAACAGCCAATTACCTGTTCTTGGGTGAATAACCCCTCGGAGAGACTCTCCCATTCTTTAGCTCACTGTCCCTTTCACAGAGAAGAAATTTCCCCGCATATCAGTCTTTGTCCTGCCCAGGGGCAGTCCAGCACCAAAATGCTAGGCTATTCTCCTCTGAACAAGAGTACCAACAGCAACCCCATATACGTGTTTCAGCCTTGTTGGGCATCATCAGTGAGGTGGAGCTGTGTCTCTCTAAGAAGAGTGAGCAAGGGGTCCACATCTGGGTCACCCTGGTAACTTAGGGTGAGACCCAAAGTTAATTTATGCAAAACAAAGTGGGGTCTGGGAATCTCTCTACCAGCACAAACACAGCCAATTACCTGTTCTTGGGTGAATAACCCCTCGGAGAGACTCTCCCAAGTCTTTAGCTCACTGTCCCTTTCACAGTGAAGAAATGTCCCGGCATATCAGTCTTTGTCCTGCCCAGGGGCAGTTCAGCACCGAAATGCTAGGCAATTCTCCTCTGAACAAGAGTACCAACAGCAACCCCATACACGTGTTTCAGCCTTGTTGGGCATCATCAGTGAGGTGGAACTGTGTCTCTTTAAGAAAAGTGAGCAAGGGGTCAACGTCTGGATCACCCTGGTAACTTAGGGTGATACCCAAAGTTAATTTATGCAAAACAAAGGGGGGTCTGGGAATCTCTCTACCAGCACAAACACAGCCAATTACCTGTTCTTGGGTGAATAACCCCTCGGAGAGACTCTACCAAGTCTTTAGCTCACTGTCCCTTTCACAGAGAAGAAATGTCCCCGCATATCAGTCTTTGTCCTGCCCAGGGGCAGTCCAGCACCAAAATGCTAGGCTATTCTCCTCTGAACAAGAGTACCAACAGCAACCCCATATACGTGTTTCAGCCTTGTTGGGCATCATCAGTGAGGTGGAGCTGTGTCTCTCTAAGAAGAGTGAGCAAGGGGTTCACATCTGGATCACCCTGGTAACTTAGGGTGAGACCAAAAGTTAATTTATGCAAAACAAAGGGGGGTCTGGGAATCTCTCTACCAGCACGAACACAGCCAATTACCTGTTCTTGGGTGAATAACCCCTCGGAGAGACTCTCCCAAGTCTTTAGCTCACTGTCCCTTTCACAGTGAAGAAATGTCCCGGCATATCAGTCTTTGTCCTGCCCAGGGGCAGTCCAGCGCCGAAATGCTAGGCAATTCTCCTTTGAACAAGAGTACCAACAGCATCCCCAGACACGTGTTTCAGCCTTGTTGGGCATCATCAGTGAGGTGGAGCTTGTCTCTTTTAGAAGAGTGAGCAAGGGGTCCACGTCTGGATCACCCTAGTAACTTAGGGTGAGAACCAAAGTTAATTTATGCAAAACAAAGGGGGCTCTGGGAATCTCTCTACAGCACAAACACAGCCCAATGACCTGTTCTTGGGTGAATAACCCCTCAGAGAGACTCTACCAAGTCTTTAGCTCACTGTCCCTTTCACAGAGAAGAAATGTCCCCACATATCAGTCTTTGTCCTGTCCAGGGGCAGTCCAGCACCAAAATGCTAGGCAATTCTCCTCTGAACAAGAGTACCAACAGCAACCCCATACATGTGTTTCAGCCTTGTTGGGCATCATCAGTGAGGTGGAGCTGTGTCTCTCTAAGAACAGTGAGCAAGGGGTCCACGTCTGGATCGCCCTGGCAACTTAGGGTGAGACCCAAAGTTAATTTATGCAAAACAAAGGGGGGTCTGGTAATCTCTCTACCAGCACAAACACAGCCAATGACCTGTTCTTGGGTGAATAACCCCTCGGAGAGACTCTACCAAGTCTTTAGCTCACTGTCCCTCTCACAGAGAAGAAATGTCCCCGCATATCACTCTTTGTCCTGCCCAGGGGCAGTCCAGCACCAGAATGCTAGGAAATTCTCCTTTGAACAAGAGTACCAACAGCAACCCCATACACGTGTTCCAGCCTTGTTGGGCATCATCAGTGAGGTGGAGCTGTGTTTCTCTAAGAACAGTAAGCAAGGGGTCCACGTCTGGATCGCCCTGGTAACTTAGGGTGAGACCCAAAGTTAATTTATGCAAAACAAAGGGGGTTCTGGGAATGTCTCTACCAGCACAAACACAGCCCAATGACCTGTTCCTGGGTGAATAACCCCTTGGAGAGACTCTACCAAGTCTTTAGCTCACTGTCCCTTTCACAGAGAAGACATTTGTACTGTTGAGAGAACTTAGACTGTAAAGACAGATCTTTCCATTCAGGGCAGGGGACACACATTCAAACTCTGCAACCTCTCAAACCTTTAGGATGACTTCAGTGGTAAGCTTAGCTTTAAAGATTATGAAAAAATATAAAAGTCCCGGTGGAGATTGTGCACTGATAGATTTAATTAGAAACCACCCAGAAATGTAGATACCAGTTTTAAAAAACGATTTAAATGTGATGGTTAATCTGAATGTGTACCCTAAATCTTGGGTGCAGGCAACAATTGTATCCGTTTTTTTAAAAAAGGAGATGAATCTCAACCCAAAAATCATCGCCCAATATCGCTACTGGATTCCTCTTCTTACATTTCTGTGAGCGAAGTATAGAATTATATAAAGGAATCAATAATCTTAGCCCCAATTCAACTGGGATCCAGGGCGGGCTTTGTCATGATGCATCAAACTTTTTATTTAATATTTGATTTTAGATCATTCCATTTTTATAATGAATCGGCTGATTTTTGCGGCCTTTATGTATCTTGGCATGTCTTTTGATTCAGTTACTAGACAAAACATGTAGCACATTCTGTTTAACCTGGGCAGACAAAATAAACTAGTACCATTATTAATAAGTTCACCTGGTTCTAATTGTGCAGCAGTGAGATATGCTAAATATAGTCTAAGAATTTCCCAGCGACTTCAGGGTGAGTCAAGGATGCGTGTTAGCGCCACTGTTATTTAATCTTTACACCAATGTGCTTTACAATGTTCTTCTAAATTTAAAGTTGGGCGTCCCAAGACTAAGTTCTATCCCGCTGCTAATTCTGTGTTATGGCGATGACTCTGTGCTGATAGCCCCCACTCTGTGTGCACTTCAGAAACTCACTGAATGCTGTACGAGTTATATACACAAGGTAAATTTAAATTTTATTGTAAAGAATCAGTTGTAATGCTGTTTGCCCCAGAGCCAAACGCTATCAGTCTTTTTGTTTCAAATCCAATAATGAGAGTACGCCGAAAGTCTCTAATTTTACTTATTTGTGGTTAACTTTCATGGAAGATTTTACTGGTATCAAGCATACAAATAATTCTGCTATTGAAATGACACATGTTTTAGCAGGCATGAATCCTTTCTGTAAAATCTGCAAAGCCCAGCTTATAGAAGCTGCTTTGTTAGTGTACGAGGCACGGATGCATTCTTCAAGAAATGAGTGGGTCTGCCAAACTGAGCAGCGTACTTAGGCACCGGCAGAGTACTTGGTCAGTGGCATATTGCAGATTAGATAAAACAGCGCCTACTATCATTATTTTTATAGTCTTTGATTAATGCAAAGCCTACTTTTACTAATAGAATTCTGAATCATCTTTCGAGTCATATACACAGAAGATCACACCCCTGGTTAAATAATATTCTTCTCAGAAACATGGAGTCTCTTCCACTAAGTTAGAGATGGAAAGAGCATTTGGTTTTAATAGTTTTTCTGGTAAAAAAAAAAAGATGTTGAACTCACTAAGACAGTACTGTTCACTACAAGAAATATAACCAAAAGCACCCTTTCAGTGAATAGCTGTTTAGAGTCTATACAGAACAGAGACGGGAAGCATCCATACCCTTTGAATGCTTCTTACCTTAGAGATTGTATTTAAATTACTAAATTACTTTTCAATTGTCTTCCCATGAAGTGGCATAAGGACACTCCTGTATGTGAATGGTGACCTTTTTGCTAGATCAAAATAGAGAATACATTATGTGTTCTTTTTTTTGGTCTGGTTTATCGAGATAATAGAACAAGACTATTATACCTGTCTTAAAGAAATTTAACTGGGCAAATTGAGTTCCTGCATTTGTAGTCTTATCAACAACGACTCTGGAATGTTAGCCTGGGCTTTGATAATCTATTTACTAAGTTTCATTAATAGAATTAATAAACCTGCACATAATGCCTTAATGGTATAAATTATCGCTTTGCAACTTTGCAATTAATACAAAGGGCCTCATTACAAGTGCAGCAGTGCAGTAAAAAATGTTGGTAACATAGCAGTAATTCCATTATTTACCGTTTTACCGCACCACAGTACTACAGGTTTGCCGGTGAGGTGGAGGATTTCGCTCCAGCAAAAGGCTGGAGGAAAATCTGCAGCCCTTACGGCTCAAAAAGTAATTAGAATTACCACTTGTGGTAATTCTGCCGAAATGCCCCCTCTGCACTCCAATAAATGGAGATTTACACAGCCTACCACCACTTGTAATCTGGCAGTAAATCCACTGAGCCAAGTGGCGGTAACGGTAATTCCATTTGGCGGTATTCCACCGGTATTACTGCCAGTTAAGCGCCAAACTTGTAATGAGGTGCTGCTATCTGCCTTTTAATTTTCATGTGTAATATATACACATTTGTTTTAACATATAATCTTGATCTTTTCCATTGTTTTTATTTTATTTTGTATCGCTTTATGGGTTATGCTGAAAGTAAAGCTTGGTGTTGTTGAACAAGACAGTATTGTGGTTCCGCAGAGTCAAGAACCTTCAAGTGTAAATCACATAGAATTTTCTGCATATGGAATCCCTTAGCAAGCACCATTTACAACTTTCGTGGGTACTAGTCCTATATGGAATCTGCAACAAATCTAACCAAGATGGAATGATTATTAAGTTGGATGTAACCCCAGAATGACAATTCCCTGTGATATAAGAGTTCAGTGAAACTTGATGCATAACTTTATTATATTACAACATTCCTTTAAGTAGTACCAAATATAAGGCCAATGATGTCCAGGAGACCCAAATGGACTCTAAATTATTGTCGTCTGTTAAAGCATAAAAGACGCCATATCCCTTTCAGGATTGCGTCCACATCCTTAAGATTTTAAAGGGTCTCATATTTATGGACAAAGCACTGCTAGATGTGCCGTAAATAAGGCCCAACCCTCGCCAAATGGTTCCCAACTGGTAGGATTTTCCCTATTCAAGCATTCTTGTCCAACACCAGCCATCTCCATTATTTGGTGCTTTAAACATTGATTCCCAAATATCAATGAAATAGGTTAAAATCCCCTTAGCCCTGTCGCCCTTGTATAAGTGGGCCAAAATGTATCCCGCTATATTTGTGTTAACACTAACCTGTTATCATGAGACCACTCAGGCTTATCTGAGGACAGATGTATTTGGGATAAAGAAAACCCAGCCTATCATCCTTTCAACACCAATAAGCTGAGCATCCTTAAATTGAGTAGTTAAAGAATCTGAAATGAAACCTTATAAAAAACAGATATTATTTAAAGCCATAGAATTATTTCTAGAATGCACGTGAAGCAAGGGCCTATTTTAAAGTCCTTGCAGGTAGTGACATTTTGTCACTGCACAGATGTGTCCCCTTGTTCTCAATATCATTTGACCCCCCATGAAAAGATCTGGAAAAGCCCTTGCTAAACAATTAGGGTTCAAGCTAAAGGAATGTGCCATTGGTATATGTTAACTCAGCACCTGGGCGGTGATGCCACTCAGCATCCCAGTCAATCCAATCGGGGAATTTGCAAGGCAAGGGGGACAGAACCACACGATTTGAATAACTTCAGAGCCCCTTGAGCAGTGGGAAGCAGCGGCCTTCCTCCTGAGGTGCGAACACTGGTGCCCCCACCTCCAAGATGGCCCCGCCTCTTAACACCTCCCTGCTTCCCTGTCAGAATCCACTTACTTCTCGTCTACTGACATACCTCCAAGATGGCCCCGCCTCTTAACACCTCCCTGCTTCCCTGTCAGAATCCACTTACTTCTCGTCTACTGACATACCTCCAAGATGGCCCCGCCTCTTAACACCTCCCTGCTTCCCTGTCAGAATCCACTTACTTCTCGTCTACTGACATACCTCCAAGATGGCCCCGCCTCTTAACACCTCCCTGCTTCCCTGTCAGAATCCACTTACTTCTCGTCTACTGACATACCTCCAAGATGGCCCCGCCTCTTAACACCTCCCTGCTTCCCTGTCAGAATCCACTTACTTCTCGTCTACTGACATACCTCCAAGATGGCCCCGCCTCTTAACACCTCCCTGCTTCCCTGTCAGAATCCACTTACTTCTCGTCTACTGACATACCTCCAAGATGGCCCCGCCTCTTAACACCTCCCTGCTTCCCTGTCAGAATCCACTTACTTCTCGTCTACTGACATACCTCCAAGATGGCCCCGCCTCTTAACACCTCCCTGCTTCCCTGTCAGAATCCACTTACTTCTCGTCTACTGACATACCTCCAAGATGGCCCCGCCTCTTAACACCTCCCTGCTTCCCTGTCAGAATCCACTTACTTCTCGTCTACTGACATACCGCTGGCCCTCTCTCCTCTCTGCTTCTGTCACGACTCCATTAGCTTCCATGGAAATGTAGAAGGGACTAGCAGTATTTCCCTTCTCTGTTTTGCATGATGGACATTTTCTTTTCTATTATTTATTTTACTTGAGAAGCACTCCACTGAGGAGAATCCCCACCCTCCATCAGGTCACCTTCTACCGGAAGTACGTTGGTACACGTCACTTATGTTCATAAACATTGTAGTAGGAATTACTACTTGCATGAAAGGATTTATTGTTTGGTGGGAGGCAGGATAAACATGCGGGAAAGTCTAAGCACAGGTTCTTTTTTTTTTTTACTTTCTGAAGTCAGGTGACCATAGAGCTATAAAGGTAATGGGTTTGGAAGGCGGGCCGGTCAGTTAGATGGGATTCGTTAGGAGCAGTACGTTGTGCCCCTTGACTTGTAAGCCTATTGATAAATCACCTCTATTTGCCATCAATCTAAATTGAAGCGTGATCCTGGTTTTCTCTGACAGGTCTTTGCTAACTCGCTTTGGCCTGTAATTTGGTCTCTGGGCCACTATCTGCTGATAATGCCCCCTCTTCAAGTGTTATTGTTTCACCTTAGTGAGCTCATAACTTTGGTTTGATTCTCAGTCAATGTCACTCTTTGGTTCTCTCCATTTCATTCTGCTCTTGTCTTTTCCTTGGTCAGTTTTGGTCTATGCCACTTTTTCTCTACAGCTGTTTTCCTGCTGCTGCTGCTCATACTACTTTTCTTGTTAATTTCTTGTTTCTGGTTATCTTGCTGTTCATGTTGGCTATTATGATGTCCTGCCACCCTTGCGCATCATTGTGGTCACTTAATGTCAAAGGTGCTTACTGTGGTATTTTTTTACCAGCCCCTGCCTAAACTCTTCATGCTGTACATGTTCACACCTGGTTTGGTTCTGTCCGTGTCTCCATGCACTCCACATTATTCGGTTCCAGCCCTGTATGTTTCTGCTCACCCTCCCACTCAATGTTCTTCTGTGATAGCTCTGTTTTCTGCCAGGATATGTCATTACCTGCAATTCCCCTCTATACCTTGAACATATCATGTGACTAATGCCTTTGTTCTCTACTTTTGTCAATTCTTATTTCTGTTGTCCTCCTCTTGTAGATCAGAGGTCCATTTTCTAATTATCAGTTCTTGTTCTGCCTCACTTCCTGGTCTTTTTGCTAAGCGCTATATAAACCAAATAAATACAAATACAATATATCTAACAATCTCTGCCCATTCAGAACTATGCTGATCAATTCCTGAAATTGATGTTCCTTCGTTTCTTTTGTCCCTTCCTGCCAGAGTTACAAATGCTTTCCCCTTTGATAAGGTAATGTGCAATTTACTTCTGATCTTTTCCATAGTTATTTCCCGTCCTTGTGCTAAATAAGGTGTCTGCAAACCTTTGCTCACCAGATATTTTTGACTACAACTCACATTAACCATTGACTATGCTGACTAGGGATAATGGGAGTTGCAGCCAAAACATCTGGACAGTCAAAAGTTGCAGAACTGTGCCTGAAACTGCTTTCTTTGCTTATCACCGACCCTGCCATCGTTACTTCCATTCATAGTCCTTCTGTAACCCGCATGCCCTACTTCATTAGGTTGCTTCTTAAGTACAATCTGCTTTAGTCAATGGGCCGCATTACAGGTCTGGCCGCAACACTGCCGGTGCTACCAGCGGGTTGCCGCCGGACCCATAATAATTTACCAGCG